>NC_039368.1:52784313-52896265 GCF_003573695.1 Papaver somniferum | reverse complement strand
AAGCAACAAGAAAACAAGTAGCAGCAGCACAAGGCAGTGAAGAAAACAGTGTAAACAAGGTAATGAGTAACAAAACAGTGAACAAAATGGAACAAAGTGAAAGTGACACAAAGGCAATTAGCCTAAGGCAGGGAAGATGGTGAAACTAACAGTGATAACAATGCAAGTAGTAGCAGTGGCTCTAGGCATACCTAAGGAATGGGAGGATAATTAGCTTGCTATGAGCACTAATTCCTCCCATTGCTCAATCACAACAATGCAATAGAGTTAAGCATACAAATGGAGTGGGAAGAAAACTAGCTTGCTCATTGTCACTAGTGAGCACTAGTTTCTCCCCACTGCTCAATCAAAACAGTGTACTGAAAGCTCTAACCTAGCATACCATCACTTCTTGACAATGAATTGAAACACAGTACATCACAAGAACATGAAACAACTGAAATTAAAGGCACAAACATCACACCAAACAGAACATGAACTGAAATTGAAAAGTGAACTAAAATTGAACTGAAATTAAAATTTAACAGAACTTGAAAGTTCTGGACACTGGCTAGTCCAGCATGACTTTACAACAACACCCACAATTCCCTTTTATACCCAATACATCAAATTAGGGTTATCACCCATTTTCCCAAAATCCCAAAATAAAACAGTACAATTAGGTTTACTGTTTTTCTAGTGTTCTGGGTCTAATTTTTCCCATAACCCTACTCTCATCCTCTCCTAAGCAGTTCTATTACATCAATTGGGGTTTTCTAGAAAAACCATAAATTATAAAGAAAATTAGGGTTTTCAGACTTGGGAGAAAATTACCATACTCTTCTGATTTCGTTGTCCCCTCTGCGATTAAGCTCATACCCATGCTTCCACTTGCATATGCGCTCTTGAAACACGCCTCAATGTTGTCTTCTGATGGAACCCTAGTTCTGTCTTTCTAGGTTTTAGCGTCTGATGGAGAAGCTATAACCGAGGAAGAGAGAAGTTGAGGTTATGGTCGAGGCGGTCGGTTTTGGGAAGGTGGTGGTGGCAGTGGAAATGGAGGTGAAGTGAAGGCTGGTACGGTGGAGGCAGGAGTTGCAGTTGCAGCTCTGCAACTGTCGGTGAAGGAGAAGGAAAAGAAAGAGAAGGGAAGAGGAAGAATGAGGTTGGTTCGATAGTTTTAGGGTATGGGATGTTCTGGTGTGAGGCGGGAGTATCGGGATTTGATGAACAGCAAGAAAGCGACCGTTGGATTCAACTACCCTCTAATCTGAAGGCTTGGAATTTCAGAGCTGTGGTGCTTGGCAGAGACTTCAGATTTTGATGCTCTATGAAGGAGCGACCATCGGATGCTTCTGAGAACTGATCTGATGGCTGAGAACGGAGGCATTTTTGTGTGTAGAAAATGAGGTTGTGCGCACCATTCTTCGCGGCTTCCTTGCGTGATTTCTCCCGGCTTTTCACTACTTTTCTGCTCTTTTTGCTCCGCAAGTCATCCAGACTTTATTTATTACCTAAAAATGCAAAATTAAGTAAGAAAAATATTTATTCTTGAAAACAATGAAAATACAGAATATGGGATAAAATGTAGAATTAATGCACAAAAGATGAGTTAAATGCCAACAAAAAGGGATAAATATATACAATATTTGGCACTCATCAAATACCCCCAAACCTGAATTTTACTTGTCCTCAAGTAAAACAAAACTAAGGAAATCCTAACTATACCACTGTCGCTGGTCTCTCGAATGCATTTAGCGTATGCACTAAGCCTTTTAAACCACTAAGTGTCCCTAGTGGACGAGTTGAAGTCTCGTGAAGGTTTACCAGAGGTGTGCCTACAAAACCTAAGGACAAAATATAAGCTCATATTCCATCAAATGTGACATGTGCAAGTCAGTTAAGCTCACAGCAAAATGGAGATGTCAATCTAGCTATCGAAGGCACAATCCTAGCACTGATAACAAAAAAAGACATGTGATAAGAGTGTAAAGTGTATCTACACATGTGTAAAGAAAGATCTGAAGTTATGACTACTAATCACCAAGAGATAGTTTCTCAGGCTAAGAACTGAGGTCGAAATCTAGCTAGCTGTCCGGACTTTACGAGAATTGTGAATGAGTTGGAGGTATTTCACAATTACTCGCGTTGTACATCAATGGCATACACCCTTCCTTGCTTATTACAATGAAACAACAAAAGATGACTATTTACATGACTCTTATTTACATTGACTATTCTCTTTTATTTTTGGAACAAGAGATGATGGAATTGATAAATACTTGAATTTTTTTTTTTTTTTTTTTTTTTTTTTTTTTTTTTTTTTTTTTTTTTTTTTTTTTTTTTTTTTTTTTTTTTTTTTTTTTTTTTTTTTTTTTTTTTTTTTTTTTTTTTTTTTTTTTTTTTTTTTTTTTTAATAAGGAAACACTTTTGATACATAACAAAAAGAAACAAAAGATTACATGACACTTTGCAAGAGGTAGCCCTTTTTGATGCACCCAGTTAAATTCGATGGTTGTCTTTCTTAATGTAACCTCCACCTTCTATCCCAACCAACCAAAGAACAAGCTAGTCAAGTTTCGTTCAGTATTCTAAAGTGATTGGCAATCGTAACTTCCTATCAAACACCTTGAAGATCGAGGCCATACATGTATTGGTAGATCGTGCGCGTGCAAATTTCTTATCACTATGTGAATTGTGCTAGAATCAGGGTGCCTAAATATCTAGACTAAGACTCCTAATAAAAATACATATTTGCACAAGAGTCAACATTTCAAGGTAAATGAGCTCCATTTTTATGATTTTTCATTTTTTAATTTTTTTTAATTTTGATTTTTTAATTTTTTTTTTGGAATTTTTCAATTTTTTTTTTCAAAAAGAAGAAGGAGTTTGTTTTCAATTATGACAAATTATCATGGTATCTACTCTATACCCCCAAACCTAAACTAAACATTGTCCTCAATGTTTCAAAATATGGAAAGAATTAAAATGCAACATATGGAAAGGGACATGCTGAGTAGAGTAAAAGGAGAGAGAATACCCGATTTCGGCGAAAGCAGAATTAAAACTCCGTTATTCAAGGAAAAAATCCAACATATTTCAGCCGAGATCATATTGGATTAGCAAAATATATACAAAAGGAACAAAAGGGTTTTTAAGAAATTTTATCTACTGGATTATATACAAAAAAATCACCATACACCAAAAGTCTAAAGAGTTGAGGATCAACCCAAAAGAAAAAGTGTAGAGACATGGAAAGTTTCAAAACACTAAAATTGGACTTAAATGGGAGAAAAATAAAACTTTTTTTTTTTTTTTTTTAAAAGAAAATAAAATTTGGTTTTTGAATGGGAGCAAGCCCACTGTTTGTCCTCTAATGGAATGGAAGGAAGGCTGCGGCCCACGAAACACTAAGTTTTAATTTTGAAAGTTTAATTTGGCCCAGTTGGTTAAGGCCCGACGTTTGTTTTAAAACTTTGGTTTCGAGGTCCACTCTTGAGTGGAAACAAGCCCACAATCGGTTACAAGCTCAGCTGGGTTTAAACCCAGAGTCCAAAATACAAGTCCAATGAAAGAATTTAAACAAGCCCACAAATTAAACAAACAAGCCCACAAATAAATTATTACAAACCCAACAGAAAATAAGAGAAGCCCAAAAGTTGGCTTTAATATTACAAGCCCACAATTAAAAAATTGGAAGCCCACAATTCGGGTTCTCTTAAATGGGTTACCTTTTAAGCACAGCCCAGCTGCTCTGATATTGTTGCAAAAACCCAGTTGGGCTTTGGTTCTTTTCCTTGGTGGCGTCCCAGCAGAGGAAAAACAGGTTCAGAACAGCAGGTCCAACAGCAAATGAAGTGAAGCAGATGCAGATGCAAGTGCGATGAAGTGAAATGCAAAAATAGCTAATAAAACTACAAGAAAAACACAGCACCAATCCCCGGCAGCGGCGCCAAAAACTTGGTAGGCTTCTAAAAGGTCCTAAAAATTATCCCCGGCCAAAAACTTGGTGGGCCCGGAGATATGTATAAAATTAAGCGCAATGAAACGCGGGCCTACAGTAATACCGCAAGTGCACGGTCGTCGGTTGTAGCTCGTGCAAGTACGGGTCGATCCACAGAGATTGGGTGTGTTTTGTAGTTTTCTAGCTAATTGGGTTCCTAAATTGCTATTGTTGGGCTTTGGGTACCAATGGATTTTGGTAACCAATGGGTTATGATTGTGCTTTGGGCCTTTGAGTTCTTTGGGAATGAATTGGGCTTTAGCTTTAGCCTATCAGTACACTAGGCTTTGGCCTTAAACTTAGGCTTGGGCTGAACTGGGCCTCAGAGGCTTTTGGGAGCTAGGCCTTTTCTTGTTCTGAACCTATTTCTGGGCCTATGTGAACTAAACCTTGGGCTTTGTACCTTTGGAATTGCACTGGGCCTTGGGCTTTAAACTTTTGGTTTCAATGAACTGAATTGGGCTCAGCTTTTGAAGTGAGCTTTGGGGAGGAAGCAGCAACAGCAGTGGTAGCAGGGCAGCTGCAAGGGAAGTGGAGTGGCAGCAACAGCTGCAGAAACTCAGATGCAGGAGAAGGGAGGAAAAGGCAGCTGCAGCAACAGCAGCAGCAGTGCAAAGAAAGCAGCAGTAGGGGAAGCAGTAGCAAGGAATAACAAGTAGCAGCAGCACAAGGCAGTGAAGAAAATGCACAGCAGGAGAAAATAGCAAACAAAAGCAACAAGAAAACAAGTAGCAGCAGCACAAGGCAGTGAAGAAAACAGTGTAAACAAGGTAATGAGTAACAAAACAGTGAACAAAATGGAACAAAGTGAAAGTGACACAAAGGCAATTAGCCTAAGGCAGGGAAGATGGTGAAACTAACAGTGATAACAATGCAAGTAGTAGCAGTGGCTCTAGGCATACCTAAGGAATGGGAGGAGAATTAGCTTGCTATGAGCACTAATTCCTCCCATTGCTCAATCACAACAATGCAATAGAGTTAAGCATACAAATGGAGTGGGAAGAAAACTAGCTTGCTCATTGTCACTAGTGAGCACTAGTTTCTCCCCACTGCTCAATCAAAACAGTGTACTGAAAGCTCTAACCTAGCATACCATCACTTCTTGACAATGAATTGAAACACAGTACATCACAAGAACATGAAACAACTGAAATTAAAGGCACTAACATCACACCAAACAGAACATGAACTGAAATTGAAAAGTGAACTAAAATTGAACTGAAATTAAAATTTAACAGAACTTGAAAGTTCTGGACACTGGCTAGTCCAGCATGTCTTTAACACTAATCCCACACCCATATTTATACCCAATACCCAATTAGGGTTTACAATCAAAATCCCCAAATTTCTCCAATCGACAGTACAATTAGGGTTTCCCCCTTTTCTAGTGTTCTGGGTCTAATTTTTCCCATAACCCTACTCTCATCCTCTCCTAAGCAGTTCTATTACATCAATTGGGGTTTTCTAGAAAAACTCTAAATTATAAAGAAAATTAGGGTTTTCAGACTTGGGAGAAAATTACCATACTCTTCTGATTTCGTTGTCCCCTCTGCGATTAAGCTCATACCCATGCTTCCACTTGCATATGCGCTCTTGAAACACGCCTCAATGTTGTCTTCTGATGGAACCCTAGTTCTGTCTTTCTAGGTTTTAGCGTCTGATGGAGAAGCTATAACCGAGGAAGAGAGAAGTTGAGGTTATGGTCGAGGCGGTCGGTTTTGGGAAGGTGGTGGTGGCAGTGGAAATGGAGGTGAAGTGAAGGCTGGTACGGTGGAGGCAGGAGTTGCAGTTGCAGCTCTCTGCAACTGTCGGGTGAAGGAGAAGGAAAAGAAAGAGAAGGGAAGAGGAAGAATGAGGTTGGTTCGATAGTTTTAGGGTATGGGATGTTCTGGTGTGAGGCGGGTTCATCAAGAGATGATGTTTCACGAGCTGGGCCATCGGATCATTAAGTTCAGATGGAATCGAACGGCTTTACGGAAGGGGATGGAAGCGACCGTAGGATGTTTTTTTGGTACAACTAAATAGACGGATCCAGATGGGGTTAGGTGCTGTAGTGTAAGGCGGAGATATCAAACTTTGATGAACAGCAAGGGAGCAACCGTTGGATTCAACTACCATCTAATCTGAAGGCTTGGAATTTCAGCGCTGTGGTGCTTGGCAGAGACTTCAGATTTTGATGCTCTATGAAGGAGCGACCATCGGATGCTTCTGAGAACTGATCTGATGGCTGAGAACGGAGGCGTTTTTGTGTGTAGAAAATGAGGTTGTGCGCACCATTCTTCGCGGCTTCCTTGCGTGATTTCTCCCGGCTTTTCACTACTTTTCTGCTCTTTTCCGCTCCGCAAGTCATCCAGATTTTATTTATTACCTAAAAATG
This sequence comes from Papaver somniferum, assembly GCF_003573695.1. Lineage (NCBI taxonomy): Eukaryota > Viridiplantae > Streptophyta > Magnoliopsida > Ranunculales > Papaveraceae > Papaver > Papaver somniferum. Next base: position 52,889,906 of record NC_039368.1, on the reverse strand, counting down.
CAAAATTAAGTAAGAAAAATATTTATTCTTGAAAACAATGAAAATACAGAATATGGGATAAAATGTAGAATTAATGCATAAAAGATGAGTTAAATGCCAACAAAAAGGGATAAATATATACAATATTTGGCACTCATCAATTTCTCTGATAGGCAACATATAAAAGAAGTCACGAACATCTTTGTCTCATCGTTTGTGATTCCGCAATATCTTCTTTCGCTAGTCGATTAAGATTATTGTGAGGTGATTGATAATTCTAGGTTGTTCTTCGGGAATATAAGTCCGTGTTATTGTTATAGTGTTGAAAGTGGTAGTAAAAGTTCGTTGCTCGGACTTGTAAAGATTTAAAAATAAAAATATATACAAAAAATATTAACAATATGGGCAAGAGTACTGGGACTAAAGATTCAGCCGTTTTTTTTTTCTTCAAATGGTTCAGAAATTAATTCTAGCAATTATAGTTCAAAAACAAAACAAATATTAACTCTAGTTTATTGCCAAGATAGATTTTATAAAATATTACTTGTATTTCTTAAGCATGGCATATCAAAAATCCCTAGGACTAAGCATACTCCATCAAATGAAATCACAAGTAATTAATTTAAAATCTTAATTCAATTAAAATTTGTGCAAAAAGTAAATAAAAGAATTAATGAAATTACCACATGGATGAAATTCGACCTCCTCCGTCGTCCCAGTGTTGGGTTTAGCTCATCATGATAAAAACACGCTCAAAATATTTATTTATTGCTCAAAGGGTGTTTACAAGGATGAAAATGGATATGAAATAATAAAACAGTGAACGTGCGACCCACAGAAAGCGTCCAAAATGAACGACACAGAAGAAGTGCTATTGTTACTGTAGCTCTAAGACCCACACCTACGACCCACGATAAACGACTGCTGGTGCAGGTCCGTTCTTCGTGTTCTTGGTGCTCTTCATCAGCAGCAGCAGCAGAAAAATGGCAGCTCTGCAACTCGTGAGTTCTTCATTCTGTAGCCTCCAAAACTTCCCCAAACTCTCGACACCCCCTCTGCTCAACCCTAACAACCTATTTATAGCCAACAGATCCATCGAATCTCGCTCATTCACTCCATATAATTCTCCATTACTCGGAAAATATTTTTTTCATTTTCTTCACTGTCAGCCGATATATGATCTTCTCCATCCCCTCTGCCTGCGCATATGAGCTGTAATACTTCCATAGTTGCATAAACACTTAAGAAGATCAGATATCTTCCCCATTTAGTCCACAAAACTTCCCAAAAATTCCTCTCACAGAGAACTCGAGCGTATCTTCCATGTTTAACTCTCGATTGAAAGTTAGCGGATTCTAGCCAAATTTAACTCATTCCAACGCTCAAAATAATCTTGTTATACTCAATAGATATGACCCAATTAATTCCAGCCATTTAGTCTCTCCACAAATCCATCGAAAATCAATTTGAAAATCTGCCAGGGAGAGAATATATTTTCCCGCCAAAAATGAAATTTGAATTATGAGAAGAAAAGTGTCCTCCCCCTAATCCTGTACGGGTGTCCCTTTAGCAATTGGGGTGGAAATAGTAATTTTGGGGTGGAAATAGTAGTTTTTCTGGGTTCGTTCGGTACATTTCTGGGATGCTTCCGGTGCATTTCTGAGGTGCCTCCGGTACATTATCCTGGGTGTAAAACACTACTTTTCGAGCTCATTTCGCCGCAAAGGCTTATTTCTCTAAAAACATCTACAAAAACACAAAATAACACAATAATTACTTAATCGAGTCTAACAATACAGAACATTGAGAACAAAATAGACACATAAATGCGTCTATCAGTTATCAATTGGTTCTTGTTCAACTTAATGTATCAAAAGACGGAACAAAACTCGTAGGTATTTCTGTGGGAGACAGATTTATCTATTACCGTAGATTTTTCTGTGTGATACAGATTCTTTTATTAAAGTCTTCGACTTTGGGTCGTAGCAACTCTTAGTTGTGGGTGAGATCAGCTAAGGGAATCAAGTGCGTAGTATCCTGCTGGGATCAGAGACGTAAGGAGCGCAACTGTACCTTGGATCAGTGTAAGATTGATTGGGGTTCAACTACGGTCCAGACCGAAGTTAGTTTGTAATAGGCTAGTCTCTGTAGCGGCTTAATACAGTGTGTGTTCAATATGGACTAGGTCCCGGGGTTTTCCTGCATTTGCGGTTTCCTCGTTAACAAAACTTCTGATGTCTGTGTTATTTCTTTTTATGCGTTATATTTTGTTATATAATTGAAATATCACAGGTTGTGCGTTGAATCTATCAATTGGGAAATCCAACCTTTGGTTGTTGATTGAAATTGATTGATCCTTGAACATTGCTCTTTGGGACCGTTCAAGTGATTTCTCTTGTATTCAATTAGATTCGAAGATTTCTATTTGCTTGAGTAAGTATTGAATCGAGAAAGTGAGACATAACTCTTTGATATACTTTTATTAAGATTGAGTCTGACTGTCTAGTTGATTCTCTAAAATTATGTTGGAGTTTGTCCATACATATTGCTAAGCGAAATATTGGGTGTGGTTGTTAGACCCCCGCTTTTTCAATTGGTATCAGAGAAGGCAAACACGTTTAAAGACCTTACAAGTCCGTGTTTGTAGCAATCTGAGTCTGTGGACAGAATGTCATCTCTGGCATATACGCATACCAAGATGTCTTCCAAAGCTTTTAACTATGCCAAATACCTTGGGATCACCTCAAAGGATTACTCCTTAGCTGATTCTTCCGAATCCCGGGGTAGAAATGTAGTTCTATCAAATATTGATATCAGTCCCTCTAATGAGACATTTGACACTATCGCAAAAGCTGAAATGGAGCTCACCATAATCTCAATTTTTTTTACTGAGGCTATTGATTTTCATAATCATGCTCAGCTCATTGATGAATTTGAAAAGTCTCTTGGTCGAGAACGGGAAATCTATAATATCATTGAGTCTTTCTCTAACAATATCGAAAAACTTATTCAAGAAACTACTCTACAGCGTGAAAAGATTAGTGTTCTTAAGGATATTTTCAAGGAAGATTCAATTAGAGAAAAACGTTTGATCGAGGCGCATTCATCAGATCTAAACAGACTTCGTGTCGAAAAAAAGAAACTAAGTGCAGCCCTTAGTCTAGCCCATGAACAATGCAATTCTTTGAAAAAGGAAAACTCTGTTTTAAGTAGAAATTCTTCTGTACTGGCTAATTCTCAGACTGAATTACTGCACATGAAGAGATGTTTTCCAAAAGAAGTTTTTGTCAAGAAATGATTGCATGACTTACAAACTTCTTATACGGCTATGAATTTAAAACAGGTTCCAGTTATTGTTTCTCCTCCACGAACCTGTTCATTCTGTGGGGAAAAGAATCACTATGATAATCATTGTTTTGCTAGGAGGAAACAAATCTCTAATCTCCATAATTTGCTTTTTTATACTATCAATGGAGTCAATCGTCTGACGACATCTACAGTGAATCTCGTGCCCACAGAATACGAGAAACCTTATAAAAATGATCTCTCTTCTATAAATCGCCACAGGTTACAAGTTCATCTCAATGGTATAAATCCTTGTGCCACTAATGAACACATTCCTTGTGTTTATAAGAATAAGTTTGGTAAATCTAAGTCTAGGAAATGGATCTCTCTGTATCTTGATCCTCTTGAACCAATCTCAAGAGGTCCTAGATTTTGTCCTCAGAGAAATCCTTCTGACGAAGATGTTAAACATGTTGGTTCCCACTCATCTGGGATGAAAGTCAACCGAAGAAAGGCAAAAAACACAAATATCAAACATTCAAATGATGTGTACAACTCCTTTCTCAATGATCGTAACCAGGTATCCTTATCCTTGTTTCTAGCTTGAGAGGTGCAGGGATGATGATTGAGAAACACTCAAGCGTGTTGTATAATATTTTTTGTGTTGTTTGTGTTTTTATTGCTACCGGTCCACAAACGTCGTGTCCTCCTCTTGTGAGTTCATAAGGGTTTCCATAACAAGAGTTTCTTTCTCCTGCTTATAACTACATATATATACTCTATATTGTGTTATTCCATTCCTAACAAAAATTTGTATGGAAAACTCTGCAAAATCTCAAGAGATTGTGCATCTTGATATGGAGGAAGACACTCAAGGACGTGAGTCGACTCAAGAGATGGTTCTAAAGAAGATGCTTGCAAGAAAGGATCACAATTCCTGGATTGATGATTCTGTCAAGGATTTAACTCGTTTTCAAAACGATTCAAAGGTTGAGTTTGCAAATCTTCAACTGCAAATAAACCAACTCTTAGATGGTCAGGCCAGAATCCTTGCTAATCAAAATATTCTGATACGGAATCAAAATAAGCTCAGAATGGACTGTGTAAAGGCTAGACATCTTGCTCGGGTTGTTGATCGTAAGGTTAGTATACAAACTCACGAACATGGAGTGTCTACGGTCAAGAGAGTAAAGGAAATCAGTGATACCTTCTTTGATGGATTCATTGAAAGGTATGAGGTTCTCAATGAACTTTGATTTTAATATGTCTAGTAAATCTTCTTATGAGAATTTTATTCTAATGTTTTAGGAAGAATAACAAGAGTTGGAATAGCCATTATTGTGATTACACATAGCTATGTCCAACGTTTTCATCTTTATTGTTTTTTAGGTTTATTTGTTTAAATTCTAAAATTGTTGGAAGATGATTTTTGCAGTATTAATCTTTATGGTTTTATATATTGCAATGTGTTATAGGATATGTGTGTTTGTGGCCGTGAACTATGATTGTCCCGTACTTTGTCAAAAGTTAAGTCTTTCACATGTCAATATGCAAGTATTGATAAAAGTATTAATGAACTTTTGATATTACAAAAGTGTTAAGCCTATTGTATGTCATTGTTCAAATATTGATGGAAGATAGGACGAACTTTTATTTACGAGGATTATGTCTATTGTATATCGTTGTGAAAATAATGATGAAAAATAGAATGAATCCTTGTCTATTTCGCAGTATTGATCTTCCCTGATCCATATTTTTATACTGTGTGGCTCCGTAAGTTCTCTTATGTTGAGAATTTCCGATTAAATTAATCATGGGTTTTCTTGTGGTTAATTTAATTGAGTATTTTGGATTCAAATTCATATAAGTATGTGATTTGTTATGTCCAAAAAAATCCTTCTTTTCTTGTGAAAGTAAAGTCTCTCTTGTTGTTCTTTCGGGAATGACATTTTATGGGGGAGAGTTCTTAATTGAACTTGTGCTTAATTGCCAAATCTTTGTGTGGCGTGCGGTTGTGGAATATTGTAAGGGTTATCTTGTATCTTTATCAACTCCTTGATGAATGCATTTAGCTTAGGATATATGATGGCATCTAAAAAGTTGATATGTGCTTTATTTTGGTCATGAAATGTCTCTATGGAAATTTCATTAGGATCCCACTAGTTTTCGTACCTTTGCCAATTTTATTGACAAAAAGGGAGAGAATTAATGTGTAGTTCACACTACAAATATATATGGTTTTCGGATCATTATGTAAGGGGGAGTGGTTTCCATGTGAAGATGGAGTATTGACTAAGGGGGAGTGATACATATCACCATAGTATTATTGTAGAAGTTGTGATACAATTGAACTTTGATTTTGTCTAATAATACTATGATACTATGTAAAAATGATTGAGAACTCTTGTTTTCTCATTGTTATAGCTACGGATTTTCAACAACGATGATGCTAAACTTACAATCTTTGGAATCATTGGAGTACTTGGAAGTGACGAAGATTTCGAGTAATGTTGATGATTATGAATGTGAAATAGGAGCTACAAAAAGTTTATTTATCTATTTTTATATTCCATATGTATTGATAGTTTTGTCACAAAAATTGACAAAGGGGGAGATTATTAGAGCACTGCTCGGTCGAACTCGCATGGTTGCTATCTCAAGCATGTTTGTCAATGTTAGTGATTAAAACTATAATTTTTTATTTCTAGTCTACTATAGCAAAGTCTCGGACTAGGATAGAAAGTGTAGTTGAGCTCAAGAACTCCATGGCGATCATCATACAAGACGAAGAACTACTCGAGGAACTGGTGGAACTTCATCGACTAAAAGGTATGTGGAGACTTAAACTTATCTATCACTCAAAAGTCTATTTACTCTATCTCCTATCTTGAGACAAAAGTCGTTTTGCTATATAGACTTTGATTATACACATTTGCTATTTCGAGCCGAGTTTATCTCGCTTATATATTTCTCGAAATATGTGTTGGTAAGCTTTAGCTTTGGCGAAGTTCATCTTTACTAGTGACGAAAGTCATATTAGTTTCAATTACTTGAAAATCGGTTTGACGAAAAATAGCTTGTGAACAACAACTATATAACGTCCTCAAAGAATGTTTCAATGATTGAAATGAGAGTTTAGAATATATAACCTTGAAAGGATATAAACATTGTGTGATAACTCATACGTGTATAAGTCCTTATTCCTTGAACCAAAGTATGCGTACTTTCCTGCTCAGGAAATCCGGAACTGAAATCCGCGTGCCAGTACGCGTACTGTCGGAAGTTCACATCCCGTGAATTTCTGCTAGAGTTTGTGAACTGAAAACAAAATTATTTCAGGTACTTAAGTCCGCGTACCTGTATGCGTACTTAAGTGGGTTAGTTTCTAAAAACGATTATTGGTGAACTTAAACTTATATAAACTAAGGAATGAATACTTGCAAACCTTGGCTATAAAGTTCATGAATTGATTCGAGTGAATCAAATCGTTTTTCATCAATTGTGTCTTATATAATTCTATGAGATCTAAGCAATTGAACAACTCTCTATCTAGTTCTCTTGAGTCGTTTGAACTAGTTATGGTTAAGATGAATATGGTTGATATGAAAGTGCTCATATGGCTAACCATTTGGTTAACTACTGTTGAACCAACTAAGTGTACATGTTTGGGTACGGTTACATGAACCTAAATAAACGTGCATTTCATTTGTGTGTAACAAGCTAAGTCCGGTCTAACGGTTGAAAGATATTAGCTTGAATCTAATCAGGTTTTTATTCAACGGTGAATATTGAATACTTTGTTACCAAGGTAACTTAGATTGAAAACCCTGATTTGAAATACTATATAAAGGAAAACTCTAGCAACTGGGAAACCTAATCCCTACACCTTATATGTGATACTAGTTGTATTAGATAGATTCGATTCTCCTTTAACCTTAGGTTTCTATCGAGACCCTATAGGTTAACGACTTGAAGACTTCATTGGGATTGTGAAGACAGAACCAACTATTTTCTCTATAGTTGCGTGATCTGATCTTGTTATTTCTATCGTGTTTGAGTACAATCGTAAGATTGGCTTGAGATTGATTTCTCTGATAGGTAAGATATAGAAGAAGTCACAAACATCTTTGTCTCATAGTTTGTGATTTCGCAATATCTTCTTTCGCTAGTCGATTAAGATTATTGTGAGGTGATTGATAATTCTAGTCTGTTCTTCGCGAATATAAGTCCGGGTTATTAATTGGTTCCTGTTCACCTTGATTTATCAAAATACGTAACAAAAATCGTAGGTATTTTTGTGGGAGACAGATTTATCTATTACCGTAGACTTTTCTGTGTGATACAGATTTGTTTATTAAAGTCTTCACCTTTGGTTCATAGAAACTCTTAGTTGTGGGTGAGATCAGCTAAGGGAATCAAGTGCGTAGTATCCTGCAGGGATTAGAGACGTAAGGAGCGCAACTGTACCTTAGATCAGTGCGAGATTGATTGGGGTTCAACTACAGTCCAGGACGAAGTTAGTTTGTAATATTCTAGTGTCTGTAGCAGATTAATACAGTGTGTGTTCAATCTGGACTAGGTCCCGAGGTTTTTCTGCATTTGTGGTTTCCTCGTTAACAAAACTTCTGGTGTCTGTGTTATTTCTTTTCCGCATTATATTTTGGTATATAATTGAAATATCACAGGTTGTTATCGATCAATTGGGAAATCCAACCTTTGGTTGTTGATTGAAATTGATTAATCCCTGAACATTGGTCTTTGGTACCGTTCAAGTGATTTCTCTTGTATTCAATTAGACTCGCAGATTTCTATTTTCTTGAGTAAGTATTGAATCGAGAAAGTGATATATAACTCTTTTATATACTTTTATTAAGATTGAGTCCGACTGTCTAGTTGATTCTCTTAAAAGTATAATGGAGTTTGTCCATACAGATTGCTAAGCGAAATATTGGGTGTGATTGTTAGACCCCCTCTTTTTCGACTAGTTTTTATTAATTGGTGTACCCGATCCTAAGTAATCACCTTGAGATGGTATGATCGATATTTGTAATTGGTGTGACCGATCCTAGTAATTGGTGTGGCCGATCACAAGGTGTTGTGTAATCGATCCTTGTAATTGGTGTTACCGGTCCTAGTAATTGGTCTAACCGATCCTGGTAACTGGTGTGACCGATCACAAGCAATACCATGAGAATATGGTAACTTGTCATGGTAATTGATGTATCCGATCCTAGTAACTGATGTAACCGGTCCTGGTAACTTGTGTGAGGTATAACCGATACTAGTGATTGGTAGAACCTATTGATCCCATGTATGTGATTTGATATTTTATCAATCACACAGTAGTCTTGGAAAAAAGGTGAACCAATTCTAAACTTGTTTGGAAGTGTGATATAACCGATTCCAAGAATGTAAATCCATGTAAATATGAATAAGGATTTACACTGAAAAGATGTCAACATACTTTGAACACGTACAGTAACTCTTATCATTTATTGTTCAAAGATATTCCTTAGTACTCAAGGAGATCAGGTGCCGAAATAAATTAAGAATATTTTAGTTAAGGTTTTTGGGTTTATATGCTTTAATTACCAGCAATCAAATGCATATCTCTGGAGAATAAAAATTAGTAATGTGCATTTACTAATTGGAGATTTTCTATTAAGAGATTTCGGAAATTTTGGACAAGCATTTATTGGAATTAGGATGCTCTCCATTGCATATCTTGAGAATATTTTCGGTTTTGAAAATTCCGTGGTGTCCAAACATCCTGGGTCTATAAATACCTAAGTTTGCATTTCTAGCAAACCATTCTAAAAGACAGGCAAACTTTATTCTTTTTGTTTCTGGTGGAGTCGTCTAATCGGAGGTAAAGTATCCTAATTAGGTGAAATCTCTTACGACCGCTCGTTTAAAGACTTATGTGGGATCAAGAAGCTCTACGAGTACCGTTGGTGGGAAACTAGATAATTACAGTGTTATTAGTTTACGATTGATTTGATTGACTAACGTTTGTTGAAACTTTGATTGCACCTAGTTAATTTATTCTTAATAATCTTCTCTTCTGATATAAGATTAACTCAAACTAGATCGAAGTATCGAAGGGATCTAAAAGACATCTTGTGATAATCCATTTTTAACAGACTCCATTCTGTGCGTGATTGATAATAAGAGATTCAAGTGGTGTTGCGCAGGTTTTTATTGAAGATTAAAGAAGATTTGAAGACGAAGAATATTTCTAATTTAGTTCTTATATTATTGGTTGTACATAAACCTTGATCGGCTGGGATCCAACTAGAATTGGATTTATTCGATTGATTAGTTGCGTGAGATCGGCATTCTCAATATATCTCTTTGAGATTTATTTTGATTGAGTGTGAATCTAAACTTGACTACTTTGGTAGTTATTGATAGATTGATCTAACCAAGCAAAGGAGTTTATTATATATTAAACGGAAGAGAATTTGCATATAATTTGAGATATCTTTATCTTGAAAGAATCAAAAGGGTTGTTACCAAAAAGATTTGTTGTTCCTTTACTGTTTGGAACACGACCCAAAGGAATTGTTCTAGTACGTGCACTCATTAAAGTCGGAAACGCAAGGATGCTGGGTAAACTAAGTGAACTAGGGGTAGTTTCTTGGTCTCAACTATACAAAGTTGGTGTAGATTTTGTATAACGTCTTAATTCTGAGAGTATTAAATTCTGAACCAGGTCCCGGGGTTTTTCTGCATTTGCAGTTTTCCTTGTTAACAAAATCTTGCTGTGTGATTTACTTTTGTTTTCGGCAATTATATTTGTTTATATAATTGAAAGTAAATTACACAAGCGTTAACTCCACATATACTTGATAGTGATATTATAGAGTTTGGTTAAGCCCGAACCTATTATCAAGTATCATACTTCGTTGTTGTATTATCTCGATCTTGTATCCGTAGTCAATCACACAAGTTATCTTGTTATCGTATTGTCTCGATCTTGTATCCATAGAAGTTCACACGAAGTGTGAACTGATTTGTTGTATTGTCTCGACTTTGTCCATAGACAATCACCTTCGGCAGATGACTTATAGGTGGATAAATAAAAGATTGTGTATTTGGGTACCCTCGTCTTTTCGGAACCGTTTATATACTAATCCTATTGAGTTGATTTTTCTCACTCTAGGTTATTTTGTTTATCAAGAATGTCTTCTCCTTCTCTCACTTGCGATTTTATCAAAGGATTTCTTGATAAGGGTAACGGTTTCGGAACCAATGGAAAGAAGAAGAGAACACTAGTATAAGGAGATTTTGATGAATCTCAAATCACTGGTGTTATACCACTGCTCGGTCTAACTCGCAAGCGTTGGTATCTCAAGCTTGTTTGTCAAGTTTAGTTGATCAGAACTATATACTTGATTTCTAGTCTACTTATAGATATGTCTCGGATTAGGATAAAAGTGTGTAGTTGAGCTTTAGACTTCACGACGTTCACCAATTGAAGAAGAAGATATACTGGAGAGCTTGGTGGAGCTTCATCAACAAAAGGTATGTAGAGACTAAAACTTATCTATCACAAAGAAGTATATTGTATTTTATCTTCTAATCGGACTAAGTCGTACAGCTATATAAACTTTTACATTATACATCATTAAAATTTCGAGCGGAGTTCATCTCGTTTAAATATTTCTCGAAATACGTGTTGGAAGCTTTTAGCTTTAGCTTAAACTTCATCATCTACTTGACAAGTTTAGTTGGAAACAATTTATTTGTTGGAAACTAAATATTAAGTTAAGATGATCATGTGAAAATTAGCTTGAACATCTTACATGATTTGTGTGAGACAATCATTTGATGTCAACTTGGGAAGTTTCGTATTGATCGATTAATAAATTGAAAATTACTTGAAGCTATTGGTATGTGTAATATCACCATTGTTGTCGTCTAAGGATGTTTCCATGATCAAATGAGAGTTTAGAACTACTACCAATGTCTGGATATAACATATTATGTATACCTTGTATGCGAACTGTGAAGTTCTAGTTCAGGTCCGGAACTCTTGTTTGCGAACGCGTTTACCTGTGAAAGGTGCAGAACTGTGGTTCGCGTACTCTATTTGTGAATGGCTAGAAAATTCTAAGTCCGGAACTGTGGTTCGCGTACTCTGTTTGTGAACGACAAGACTAGGCCAAAGTCCGGAACTGTGCTTATCGTACTTTGTTTGCGAACATAATGGTTAGGTTCTAAAATCAATAAGTATGAAATTCATAATCATGAACTCAGGTTCATTTGCAAACTCAGTTTGCGAACTAAAGTCCCTGGAACATTAATGAAATAAGGTATGCGAACTTGTTTTGCAAAACCGTGGCATTATGTTCATGAATTGGTTCTTGTATAAGTACTTTGTACAAATTCAAACCAACTGAATATGTTTCAAATTGTCCATGGATATTTATATGAGATGGTGTACATTTGAACATTCTCTTAAAACACATTTAGATTCATTGGATTATCTATCATGATTGATTGATCATCATATTAGATCTAGAAGTGCTAGATGAATATGGTTAAACTATAAGTGTTAATATGTTCGGTTAACTATTATTGAGACAACAGTTATACAAGTTTAGGTACGGTTTATACATATCTAAATGTAGGCATATTTCATTTTTGTGTATCAAGCTAATATCATCTAACGATGGATATTGATTGCTTAGTTTCTAAGCAGACATAGCTTGAATCTTAAATCAGGAGTTCATCTAATGGTGAATATCATTTGCTTTGTTACTAAGCTATCTTAGATTTGATTGTAAGCAACCCTGATTTGAAAGACCATATAAGGGAGAACTCTAGCATGTGGGAAACCTAATACCAACACTCTCATGTGTCCTAGTTGCAAATTAGAGCCGATTCTCCATTAACCTAGGGTTTTACAAAACCATTATTAGGTTAACGACTTGAAGACTTCATTTGAGATCGTGAAGCAAGATCCAACAATTTTCTCTGTAATTGCGTATTCTGATCCAACTTTTTCTATCTTATTGAGTTCAATCTTCTCTAAGATTTTCTTGAGATTTATCTCCGATAGGTAAGATATAAAAAGTAATCACAACAGTTCTTCGTCTCAGACTCTTGTGATTCCGCGATAACTTCTTCTGTTAATCAGTTAGGTTATTATGAGGTGACTAATATTTCTAGGCTGCTTTTCGGGAGTATAAGACCGTATTATTGGATGAGTTTCCTGTTCACCTTGATTTATCTAAATATGGAAACAATAACCAGAGTAGACTTATCTGTAGAAGATATAAGTCTTCGACTTTGGGTCATAGAAACTCTTAGTTTTGGGTGAGATCAGCTAAGGGAATCATGTGCGCAGAGTCCTGCTGGGATTCAATAGGTGTAAGGAACGCGATTATACCTTAATCGGTGTGAGCACTGCTCGGTCGAACTCGCAAGCGTTGTTATCTCAAGCTTGTTTTTCAAGTTTAGTTGATCAAGACTATATACTTGATTTCTAGTCTACTTATAGCTATGTCTCAGATTAGGGTAGAAGTGTGTAGTTGAGCTTTAGACTTCACGGCGTTCACCAATTGAAGAAGAAGATCTATTTAAGAGCTTGGAGGAACTTCATCAACAAAAGGTATGTGGAGACTAAAACTTATCTATCACTCAGAAGTCTATTTTATTTTATCTTCTAATGAGACTAAGTCGTATAGCTATATATACTTTTACATTATACACAACTAAAATTTCGAGCCGAGTTTATCTCATTTAAATATTTCTCAAAATACGTGTTGGAAGCTTTTATCTTTAGCCTAAACTTCATCATCTACTTGACGAGTTTAGTTGAAAACAATTTATTTGTTAGAAACTAAGTATTAAGAAACTCTGAAAACGTAAATGGAAAAATATGATCAGTTTTTCAGTCTATCTAATTACAATATCAAAACAAATAAATTGAGTACAGTAGAACCTCTATATAAGAATACTTCATATGCGAATAACCTCCATATAAGAATAAAAATCTCTGGTCCCCATTTGGGCTAGTTATATTTAAGAATAATCTCCATATTGGAATAAGTCATATTTTTTTCGGGTCACGTCTTAAGGAACTTACCTCCATGTAAGAATAATTCACAATAGTATATAGATAATATAGGTCATATCGTACATCAAAGTTTAAAGACAAATGGATTCTTTTAACTAATTTGGAAAATCGCACGACTCATTCAAATATCTTTGATCGTATGATTTTATTTGTAAATTTTTTGTATGATTGTTGAATTTCATGTGGATTGTGTTATATAGAAGACTTCTTATATTTAACTAATATATGTGAAACTAAACAAATTTCACATGTGAAACTATTTTTTTTTATGTTTTCTTAGGTATTGCATAGGTCCATTGTGTTGCATAGAAAACTTTGTATATTTAACTTCCGTATCATACATGTGAAACTAAACAAAATTTAATTAGTATTGCTTAGGTATATTGTGATGTTTGTTGTGCATAATTATGTTTTCTCCTAGGTTCATATGTAGCAAATTTTTATTGCTCGCTTCAAGTTAGACCTCCATATAAGAATAACCTCCATATAAGAATAATTTCTTTTGGTACCTAGGATAATCTTATATAGAGGTTATACTGTATATGAATTAATGTGTTTGTACCCAAGTCTTAGTCCTTGACAACGACTGGAGAATTCTAGAGTTTCCCTTGCAGTCATATCTCCATTGTGTACGTCATGTTGGCTAATGTACGCGGAAGTTCTCTAGGGAACAACTCTTCAAAGATGTGTCCATTGTATGTAAAACTTTCAAAGACCTCCATATCCTCTCCCATCCTCCTAGAAGGAGGCAACATTAGGCTTGTATTTCCTGATCCCGACGGGCCTAGAAGCAGAGTCAACCTGCAAACAATCATGCCAGTGAGTTTTTTCTTTTTTCAGACTGAGCAAGTAAGATATTCCCAGTAAGTAGAAAAGTAGAGTTAAAACCAGGGAAACACACACCAATAAACTTGAAAATATGGGAGTTTAGATTTTACCTTCCCGGTCTTATAATTCCACTGATATCATTCAGGATTTTGACTGGTTTTTTATTGCTCTTATACCAGAGAATTCCACTCATCATATCCTGGAAGAAAAAGAAAAAATTGAAATGCTAAAATCAAACTCGACAAATGAAGGGCCGACTCAGAAATCATAGCAGCATCTAAAAACTTCATAGAATTCACTCAAAATCTTCCTTTTCTTTTTAACTTGAGAAACTGAATCTTAACTTGGAGAATTTTTATGTAGAGTTCAGAACCAAGCCCTAAATTCCCTTTTCGGTGGGAAATTTAAAAGATCAAACCAAAGAGTTCTTGTACACGAAATAATTAGGGTATGAAATCATTAATTGCATATGCAAAGACTAAATTTATCGACTTTCTAATTAAAAAACGTCAAATCCCTATTTCAATTGATAACAATTAGTATGAGAGAAAATCATAAACAAAAGAAACGAAGAATCGGTGAAGAATTAGAATTGAATGGTTTGCGAGATTTTATTTTGGTTTCTTTGCTGCAATTTTCTTTTCTTTTTTCTTTTGATGCAATCTTTGCTGCGAATTCTTTCTCACACAGAGGGATTTGTTACAAGACATGACCATTATTTATCTCAAAGGAACAAAGATAATGATAAATATGGGTTTTGGTTACCCACGTTAAATATGTTAACAAAATAGAATATTTTAATTGTGGTGTCTTCAAGTTAACTGTGGGTTTCATTTGTACAAAAAAAATGATGAAAGTTCGCTGATTTGCTTACCTTTATCATGTTTAAGAAATAGTTAGTTAAACTTGGGATTGATCTGCCGTCAACATAAACTTCGCCAATAACAGTAAGACGATCAAAGCGAACTTCGATTTCCGTTGCTTCGTTTTGTTTATGCATACTTCTGCTTTCTCTATACAGCAAATTAAAACTAGTAGTTGTCTTATTCTCCTCCTCACAAAATATTTCTCTGTTGATTTGAGCGTGTGTAGTTGAATATATAGTCTTTTTTTCTCCTAAGCAAAGATGTTTATGATAATCAATCACCCAGAGCTGGTCCTGCGAAATTGATGCCCCGAAGTTAATCTTCGGAATGTTGCCCCTATATAAGGCTATACATAGAATAACAAGAGAAACTATATATTTTTTTAGGCCATTTTCTTAACACAACTAAGCAACTATTTATTTTATTAAATCTTGATTAAAAATATAATAGAACAAAAAGATGAAGTCAAAAAATATATTAAATAAGAGCGAACATATCGACGTAAAACTTTATAAAACAATAAGACTTTTTGGATTACTTTATATTACTACAATATGTTTACTATATGCAATAATACTAACTTAATTATAAAAATATGTTTTATGTGATAAACACATAATAAATAAATGTGATTTTTCTTGAAAAACATGGAAAATTGTGATATAAGTTGAGTCCCTTCATTTTAAACTGATTATATATTTTGCTACATCAGTTGTTGTTAGAGCACTGCTCGGTCGAACTCGCAAACGTTGCTATCTCAAGCTTGTTTGTCAATGTTAGTGATCAAAACTATAAGTCTTGATTTCTAGTCTAATTATAGATGTCTCGGACTAGGATAAATTGTGTAGTTGAGCATTATACTTCATGGCGTTCATCGAACTACTAAGGAGAGCTTGTGAAACTTTATCAACAAAAGGTATGTGGAGACTGAAACTCGCCTATCACTTGGAAAGTCTATTTCTACTCTATCTCCTATATTTATATATAAGTTGTGTTACGATATAGTTTTCTATTATACACATTTGAGATTTCGAGTTGAGCTTAACACACTTACATATTTCTCGGAATATGTGCTGGTAAACTTTCGCTTCAA
Organism: Papaver somniferum; assembly: GCF_003573695.1. Lineage (NCBI taxonomy): Eukaryota > Viridiplantae > Streptophyta > Magnoliopsida > Ranunculales > Papaveraceae > Papaver > Papaver somniferum. Next base: position 52,873,768 of record NC_039368.1, on the reverse strand, counting down.
TCAAGTTCATCTTGATCATGTGAAAATCGCCGAGTAACATCTTACATGGTTTGTGTGATACAATCATTTGGTGTAGAATTGGAATGTTTCATTATGATTATCTCAATAGCTTGAAAATCGCTTTGATGCTAATAGTGTGTGAAAACGGCTATTGTCATCCTCTAAGAAAGTTTCAATGATTGAAATAAAAGTTTAGAATACTTAACCATCATTGGATTATAAACATATTGTGCATTCTTGCATGTATGTGATCCATGACTAGAACTAAAGTATGCATACCCGTATACGTATTTGAAGTTGTAAAATTCCGTGTACCAAGTACACATACCGGTACACATACTTGCGTAAGGTATAGGTCTGGGAATTTCTGATGGGATTTGGAAGTGTACTAAGTATGCATACCCGTTTGCATACTGGCGAACCCAAACTCAGACCGGCTACTTAAGTAAGCGTACCCGTTTGCATACTTGAGTGGTTAAAGTTCTAAAATCGGTTGGCTCATGAACTAATACATTTACATATTAAGGAATGCATTTTTTGCAAACCGTGGATATAATGTTCATGAATTGATTCAAGTGAATCAAACCGATTTTTCTTCAATTGTGTTCTTGTATACTTTTATGAGAATATAGCAATCGAACAACTCTTTAACTAGTTTCATTTGAGTCATTTGAACTAGTTATAGTTAAGATAAATAAGGTTGATATGAGAGTGTTCATATAGATAACCTCAGTTAACTACGGTTGAGCCAACATGGTGTACACGTTTAGGTACGGTTACATAAACCTAAATGAGGGTACATTTCATTTGTGTATAACAAGATAAGTTCGATCTAACGGTTGAAAGATATTAGCTTGAATCTAATAAAGTTTTCATCTAACGGTGAATATTGAATGCTTTGTTACCAAGGTAACATTGATTGCAAACCCTGATTTGAAAACTATATAAAGGAGAACTCTAGCAACTGGGAAACCTAATCCCCACACCTCCTGTGTGATACTAGTTGCATAAGCTAGAGTCAATTCTCCTTTAACTTTAGGTTTTTCACGAAACCCTGTAGGTTAATGACTTGGAAACTTCATTGGGATTTTAAAGCCAGACCCAACTATTTTCTCTGTAATTGCGTGATCTGATCTTGCTGTTTCTATTGTGTTTGAGTACTATCTTCTTTAAGATTGTCTCGAGATTCAATCTCTGATAGGCAAGATAAAAAGTATTCACAAACATCTTCGTCTCATCGTTTGTGATTCCACAATATCTTATTTCGCTGCCATACGATTAAGATTATTGTGAGGTGACTGATATTTCTAGGATGTTCTTCGGGAATATAAGTCTGGTATATCAATTGGTTCCAGTTTACCTTGATTTATCAGAAGACGGAACAAAACTCGTAGGCATTTCTGTGGAAGACAGGTTTATCTATTCCTATAGACTTTTTTGTGTGAGACAGATTTGTTTATCAAGTCTTCGACTTTGGGTCGTAGCAACTCTTGGTTGTGGGTGATATCATCTAAGGGAATCAAGTGCGTAGTATCCTGCTGGGATCAGATACGTAAGGAGCGCAACTGTACCTTGAATCACTGTGAGATTGATTAGGGTTCAACTACAGGCCAGTATGAAGTTCATTAGTAGTAGGCTAGTGTCTGTAGCGGCTTAATACAGTATGGTGTTCAAATTTGGACTAGGTCCCGGGGTTTTCCTGAATTTGCGGTTTCCTCGTTAACAAAACTTCTGGTGCATGTGTTATTTCTTTTCCGCATTATATTTTGTTATATAATTAAAATATCACAGGTTGTGGGTTGAATCGGTCAATTGGGAAATCCAACCTTTGGTTGTTGATTGAAATTGGTTGATCCTTGAACATTGGTCTTTGGTACCGTTCAAGATAATTCTCTTATATTCAATCGCAAATAGGAATTTGCGATTGCAGATTGAATTGAGAAAGAGAGATACAAAACTCTCAGATATACTTTTCTTTAGATTGAGTCTAACTATCTAATTGATTCTCTTAAAAGTATATTGTAGCTTGTCTATTCTGATTGCCAAACGAATTGTTGGGTGTGGTTGTTAGACCCCCGCTTTTTCAGTTGTGTACATTTATGTTAAACCCGTTACTTTGCACTTTGTTGTATAAGTTGTGTTTCTTCATTTTAAACCCATTGTTTGAAAATATTGTTGATTCTTGTGAAAGACATGTCTATAATTCGGCAAAAAACACGAAGATGAATTATGTGTCCCTGTATTTTAAAGTTATTGTGTCTTTTATTTTAAACACATTGTTTTTCCACATGGCACTTTAAATTTTTAAAAAAATGTAAAACTGAATGTAGTGTTACCAATTCAAAAAAATATGATCCTCCTTTATATGATAACTATTGATTGAGTGATTCATCTTAAACCCTAAATTTAATTTTAACAAAAACAATAATAAATTGATTAATAAGATAGGTCGATTAGTGAATTGATAATCTATTATAAGAACTAATGAGTTACTTAGTTACCTTAATTCTTTTTCTCTCCCTTTTGATTTTCCGATCTTGAAGAAAAAAAGAAGACAAAAAGTAAAAAAATAAAAAATAACACATAGGTTGCCAAGAGTAAATAGGATTTCTTTATCTAGATGGATTTTACAAAACAAAGTTTTTTGCTACCCCTTTCAATAGTTCAATATTACCAGGAATACTAACAAACTATTTAACAGAGGTGTATTCGATCAAGAGTTTCAAGGATAAGTGTGCATTCTTATTTTACATGAAATATATGAATTTATAAGATTTTATTATATATCCATGGACTTATGTTAAACTATCATGGATTAAAGAGGAATCTTTTAGAGACTGGTATGGAATAATAAAGTTCAAAATCAGGTTGTGTCTATGAAACGCGGTTAGCATTTAATAAAATGTATGATTGAAATTATTGTCATGGTCTTCTAATCAATTGTGTTTCTATCTTGCACATAGTTGAAAGAGGTAAAACAAGTTACCAAGTTCATGGGTTTGCCATCAAAGTGAGTTTTGATTAAGATGAATACGTGGGTACTTTTTTGATTGACGTTTATTATAAAAACGGGAAAATTGAAAAAGAAAATTTGTTTTTATGATTTGCCAAGGAAAACTGATATGACTTGAAATACTATAATAGTATAAAATTATGGGGTACTGATGAAGTGGTAAGACTAAATGTTAGAGAATAGCTCGGCTGAACTCACCAAGCGTTGGTATGTCAAGTTTGGTTGTCATATCTTAGTATCAAAACTCATCTAAAGTCTCTTGATTAAATACTAGAGTCAACTTCATTTAGGTTAGACTAGAAAGTCTAGAAAGGTTGAGACATACAAGTATTACTCCGAAGACCCGAAGAATGTAAAGAAGTAGCGAACTACAACGACGACATCATCCTTCCACTTGAGGTTAGTAATATTAACTTGAACTGTTTCATTTCTAACGTATCTTCCAAGTCGTGTTATATTGAAAACATAACTGCGAAGCAGTATATACTATACATATTGTATAATACTCTAGTGATGTGACATGGTCGTAATTGTAAGATCATAGTATTAGGGAATTAGACTACGAAGTATAACGCTTATCTTTTGAACTTCGTATATATGACATTGACATAATCTTGTGTATTATGATTATGTGAATGGGTTATGGTGAAGATTTCATCATAGGAATCAATGTTTTACATTTGTTTAAAGTAAGTACATTCATGAACTTGTCTCGTGAATCGAAAGGGAAATCATTAGGCTTATTGGTCCGGCTACTTATTGCAAATCTTTAGATGATCGATATGTGTGAGATGGTAGAACCGATATTAACCTTGGTTATGTATCTTGGTATAACTAATCACAATGCCTGACTTATGATTTGGTATGACTGGTTTTTATTAATTGGTGTAACCGATCCTAAGTATTCACCATGTGTTGGTATGATCGATCCTTGTAATTGGTGTGACCGATCCTAGTAATTAGTGTGACTGAGCACAAGTATTATGTGATCGATTCTTGTAATTGGTAACCGGTCCTGGTAACTGGTGTAACCGGTCCTGGTAACTAGTGTGACCGATCACAAGCAATACCATGAGAATATGGAACCGATCCTTGTAACTGGTATAACCGATCCTAGTGACTGGTGTGGCCAATCACAAGTATTTCCAAAATTAGGTATAACCGATCCTAGTGATCGGTTGAACCGATTGAACCCATGTGTGTGATTTGGTATTTGATCAATCACATAGTTGTCTTGGATTACAGGTGAACCAATTCTAAACTTGTTTAGAAGTATGGTATAACCGATTCCAAGAATGTAAATCCATGTAAGTTTGAAATAAGGATTTACAGTGAAAAAGATGTCAACATACTTTGAACACGTACATTAACTCTTATCATTTATTGTTCAAAGATATTCCTTAGTACTCAAGGAGATCATGTGCCGAGATAAATTAAGAATCTTTTAATTAAGGTTTTTGGTTTTATATATTTTAATTACCAGCAATTAAATGCATACCTCTAAAGAATAAAAATTAGTAATGTGCATTTACTAATTGGAGATTTTCTGTTGAGAGATTTCAGAAATATTGAACAAGCATTTATTGAAATTATGAAAACCGAATCTTGTCATTCATTGCATATCTTGAGAATATTTTCGGTTTTGGAAATTCCTTGATGTACAAACATCCTTGGTCTATAAATACCTAAGTTTGCATTTCTAGCAAACTATGTTAAGAGCCAGGCAAACTTCATTATTTATTGTTTCTGGTGGATACGTCTATTCGGATAGGAAAGTATCCTAATTAGGTGAAATCTCTTACGACCGCTCGTTTAAAGACTTCTGTAGGATCAAGAAGCTCTACGAGTACCATTGGTGGGAAACTAGATAATTACAGTGTTATTAGTTTCAATTGATTTGGTTGACTAACGATTGTTAAAACTTTGATTGCACCTGGTTTGTTTATTCTTGAGAATCTTCTCTTCTGATAAAATATTCACTCAAACTAAATCGAAGTATCGACGGGATATTTAGAACTGTTCTTAGATCTAAAGACATCTTGTGATAATCCATTGTTAACAGACTCCGTTCTGTGCGTGATTGATCACAAGAGATTCAAGTGGTGTTGTGCAGGTTTATTGAAGATTGGAGAAGATTTGAAGACGAAGAAGATTTTTTATTAGTTTTCGTATCTTTTGAATTTGTGTGCACAAACCTTGATCGGATGGGATCCAACTAGAATTGGATTTATTAGATTGATTAGTTGCGCGAGATCGGCATTCTCAATATATCTCTTTAAGATTTGTTTTGATTGAGTGTGAATCTAGACTTGACTATTTCGGTAGTTAAAGTTAGATTGATCTAACCAGACAAAGGAGTTTATTAGATTATACATAAGAGCCTTTGTCAACGACTCATTATATCTTTTGGCGAAGATTAATTAAAGTGATTACCAAACAGATTATTCCTTTGTTGTTTGGAATACGATCCAAAGGACTTGTTATTCACGTGCGTGACTCTAGAAGTTGAAGGCAGGGATACTGAGGGAACTAAGTAGCTAGGGGTAGTCTTCTTGGTCTCGAATATACGAAGTTGGTTTAGATTTTTTTATAGCGGCTTAATTCTCAGGGTATTCAAAACTGGACTAGGTCCTGGGGGTTTTCTGCATTTGCGGTTTCCTCGTTAACAAAATCTTGATGTGTGATTTACTTTAATTTTCCAAAATTATATTTGTTTATATAATTTAAAATAAATACATGTTTACGTTAACTCCATTATACTTGATAGTGATCCTATAGAGTTTGGTTATTACCAAACCTATTATCAAGTATCACACTTTGTGTTAGAGCACTTCTCGGTCGAACTCGCAAGCGTTGCTATCTCAAACTTGTTTTTCAAATTTAGTTGTCAAAACTATAAGTCTTCATTTCTAGTCTACTTATAGTTATGTATCGTATTAGGATAGAATGTGCAGTTGAGCTTTAGACTTCACGACGTTCATCGATTGAAGACGAAGAACTACTAAGGGGAGCTTGTGAAATTTCATCAACAAAAGGTATGTGGAGACTTGAACTCATCTATCACTTAGAAGTCTATTTTATTTTATCTCCTATTGAGACAAAAGTCGTATAACTATATAGACTTTACATTATACACATTTGATATTTCGAGCTGAGTTTAACTCGCTTATATCTTTCTCGAAATATGTGTTAGAAAGTTTTTTGCTTTAACCACGTTCATCATTATTTTTGACGAAAGTCAAAAGATGATCATGTGAAAATCACCTGGTAACATCTTACATGATTTGTGTGAGACAGTAATTTGATGTAGGCTCGGAATATTTCGTATTGATCATTCGATCACTTGAAAATCGCTTATAAGCTAATAGTTTGTGTGATAAGGTTATTTTCGTCTTCTAAGAATGTTTCAATGATTGAAATGAGAGTTAAGAGCTAAAACTCATGTCTGGATACATTATGGTTTGTGTACTTATTGTACGAACTGTTTTGACAGAATTCAGGACCTGGAGTTTACATACCCGTTCGCAAACTTATTCAACTGTTTAGGTCAGGGTAATTAAGTTTTCATACCCGTTCGCAAACTGATTTAACTGTTGAAGTCGGGGAACCAAGTTTGCGTACCTTTCGCAAATGGTTTCAACTGAGTTCGGTCCGGAGCTAACGTTTGCGTACCCGTTTGCAAACTGTCGGCTTGTGATCAAAATCTAGAACTTAAATTTGCGTACCCGTTTGCAAACTTAAGTGGTTCAAGTTCTTAAACCGGTTAAGTATGATTTCATACTCATGAACAAATACATTTATAAATTAAGGAATGCAATCTTTGCGAACCGTGGATAAAATGTTCATGAACTGATTCTTTTGAATCAATCCGATTTTGCTTCAATTGTGTCTTGTATACTTCTATGTGAATATAAACAATTGAACAAATATATGAATAACACAATTAGATTCATTTGATTATCAATTGATCCAGAAGTGTTAAGATGAACATGGTTAAGAGAAAAGTGTTCATATGGCTAACTTCGGTTAATTGTTATTGAGCCAACTAAATATACACGTTTAGGTACGGTTACCCATATCTAAATGAAAGTATATTTCATTTGTGTATAACAAGCTAAGAAATCTAACGGTGGAAATATATTAGCTTGAATCTTAATCGGGTTTCATCTAACAGTGAATATTGATTGCTTTGTTCCAAAGTTATCAAACCCTGATTTGAATACTATATAAGGGAGAGTTATAGCAACGGGAAAACCTAATCCCCCCACCTCTTGTGTGATACTAGTTGCGACTAGAGTCGATTCTCCTTTAACCTAGGTTTTTCCTAAAACCATTATAGGTTAACAACATAAAGACTTCATTGGGATTCTAAAGCCAGACCCAACTATTTTCTCTGTAGTTGCGTGTTGTGATCTTACTTTGTTCTATTGTATTGAGTAATATCTTCTCTAAGATTTGCTCGAGATTTATCTCCGATATGTAAGATATAAAAAGTAATTACAAATCTTTTCGTCTCATTTTTTGTGATTCCAAAATAACTTGTTCTACTACCATATAGTTAAGTTATTGTGAGGTGATTCATATTTCTAGGTTGTTCTTCGGGAATATAAGACTGGATTATCAATTGGTTCATGTTCACCTTGATTTATCAAAAGACGCAACAAAAACTTCATGGGTATTTCTGTGGGAGACAGATTTATCTATTCAAATAGACTTTTCTGTGGGAGACAGATTTGTTTATCAAGTCTTCGACTTTGGGTCGTAGTAACTTTTAGTTGTGGGTGAGATCAAATAAACAAATCAAGTGCATAAAGTCTTGCTGGGATTCAGAGACGTAAAGAACGCGACTGTACCTTAATCAGTGTGAGATTGGTTAGAGCTCAACTACATTCCAATCCGTAGTTAACTTGTAGTATGCCAGAGTCTGTAGCGGCTTAATACAGTGTGGTGTTCAAATATGGACTAGGTTCCGGGTTTTTTCTGTATTTGCGGTTTCCTCGTTAACAAAACTTCTGGTGTCTGTGTTATTTCTTTTCCGCGTTATATTTGTTATATAATTGAAATATCACAGGTTATGCATAGTTCAATCAATTGGTAAATCCAAACTTTGGTTGTTGATTGAAATTGATTGACACTTGAACATTGGTCTTTGGTACCGTTCACGTTGTTTCTCATAATAATCAGGCTCGCGGATTTCTATCTGTTTGATTTGATGATTACATTGAGAGACAGAGATATAACTCCTGGATATATTTTCCTTGATTGAGTCTGACTGTCTATTTGATTCTCTTGGAATTATATTGGAGTTAGTCCATACAGATTGCCGAAACGAAATATTGGGTGTGGTTGTTAGACCCCTACTTTTTCAATTGGTATCAGAGTAGGAAATCACGTTTAAGACCTCATAAGTCTTTGTTTGTAGCAATATGACTATATGGATAGTTGTACTATCTCTGATAATCGCATCACCAGAGACAAAAGTTTTGTTTCTATGAAATCTATTAAAGAGAAAGACTTGTCGATCTCGCACATATATAAACATTTTTTTCCTACGAAATAGACAAGTATTGATATATGTTACCCTGATTACCTTACTGGCGAGTCTGACTCTGAAGTAGAAAGGGAAGCATCCCACGAGAGTGCAGCGATTCTAAAACTTGTTAGAATCCGGGTAGCTGGAATCAATGGGCTGAAACACAAGGTCAATACAATGATTGGAACGATTTTTGAGTAATCTCTCTATTCAAGATAGAAGTTTTTCTGGGGATTCTGTCTTACCAATTACTTCTGTCTCTGTTATGTTTTTAAAAAACGTGACTACCTCTAATCATGTTCCTATAATGAAACCAGCTTCAGAAGCTAAATTGCAAACCCTTCCATCTGCTAAAGATACGGTTGGTACTTCCATTAATCAAGGAATAACCACATCTGACGGAAGGAATAATCTCCTAACAATGTTGCTAATCCTACACACTCTAATCACTCCGGTGATCAGAAAGTATGTCTCTTTTGTAATTCAAAAGGACATGTTCAACGGAAGAGCGAATTGAAGTTGAATGACAACTACTTTTCTCGACTTCAACACACCTTAGATTTAATACTCAAAGGTGTAACTGACATTTGGATGTCTAAACCTATTGGTTTTAGCACTCACACTGTGAATTCTTCCAATAAAGTCAGTTCAATCTGCTCATAGAACGTTTGTACTAATTGTAACATTAATACAAATCGTTCTAGGAGATTTCAGAGAGTTCCTGCTTAACCTAAAGAGAAGTACAATGTTCCAGATATGAGAAAGGTACCAGCAAGTGAAAACAACAAAGATATGAAAGGCAACCTTAATCTGATAATTAAAGGATACAAGGATCTTATCAACATGCTGTCAAAATGCTCCAACCAAACTTCTTCTGACAAGGATTCAAACTTAGTCTCACACTTTGATGATAGTAAGTTCTATGACACTTTTTCACATCAAAAGGGGTTTCCTCCAAAAAATTACAAGGAAAAAGAGGATTAACCATGAACAATATTCATTTGATAATCATAAAGCTCATACTTGTGTTAATTAATCACAAGGGTTGAATTCTTACTCATGAAAAATCCTGTTGAGTAAGATATGCTAATAATCAGGTATATTTAGTGGTGAAATGCCTTCTGATTAGTTGAGTTATTTTCTTATCATTCATAGATAAACTATTGTCTTCAGATAGCTTTGTTTTTTTCGAGAGCCACTTCGTTATTTTCGAAGTGGTTTGTCTTTTCATTTGAGTTGTAAGATACCCTCGTGCTCTAAATTTTCCTCCTGTGAGAATATAAAATTTATTGAGCCAAAAATTGTGAAAGTATATTTTCACGTAGACCATATTGGTTTTCGTACGGGTATCCACTTTGACTTGTCACGAACCAATTTTTAGAAACCCTAAAGTTATTCCCTAAGAAACCATTTAAATACCAAGCCTATTGAGTCACGCACGCGTACTCTAGGTTATTTTATTTTTATCAAGAATGTCATCACCTTCTCCCACTTGTGATTTTACAAGAGGTTTTCTTGATAAGGGTATTGTTTCGAGACCAAAGGGAAGAAGAAAAGAACCCTAGTAGATGTTGATGATATCAAATATCAAAATCCTGAAGATTATGATGATGTCTCATGCTACTATGCATATACTCATCAAGATATAGAGAATTAGGATATGGTTTCTGCTGAAGTAGTTCATGATTTTCTTAAATACTTTGAAGAAGCAAAACTGCAACTCGTAGATACTATGAAAGGTGTGAATACCAATATTCTGTGGAGCACGTGTCACGATCTCAGTGGTCGCATACAAGATAACTGTGTAACCCTCGTTATACATAGGAATCCAAGTGGCAGAGAATACCTTCGTAGATCTACTTTATCTCGTCCCAAGAAAGGATGCCTCGACGGCTAAGATGAAAGAAGTAAAAGCCTAGTCTATGGGGAGGCAGCTGGCGAAAGGACAGAGGTAGATGACATATCTAATCAGCATTAAATGGACAAATCTCTTATCTACACGCATAATCAAAGCATGTGGAGAGAGATGATGTGGCGGAACCAGATTGGCAGAAGTTGGCGGTGAACGAAGGTACAATCTGTACTGAGGTTGGGAAGTTCCCGAAGGAACGTGGGTCAGCTGAGGTGGTAGAGTTCGACTGGAGAAAGCATGCGGCGAACGAAGTTACCATCTGTACGAAAGGTATATCAGGAAACGATGGACCCAGAGGCAGCAAAGATATACCTGGATCATAAGGGGCTATAAATACCAAGCCTCACCAACAAACTAAAGGTATTCAATTCTTAGGAGAATAAGATCTAGTCTTAAGCTGATACCTCTTTAAATTTAGAACTTAAGTAATGACTTCAACTTGAGTTCTCTCTGGGAAGCATTTAAGATCTTTTGTAACCACTACAACTTAATACAAACAAATCACTCATTACCCCGTGGACGTAGACGAAAGTCGAACCACGTAATATCTTGTGTCTCATGATAACTTAGTATCATTTAATTTATATTTGTGTTCTTTGTTATTATTGTGATCTATGATATCTCCTATTACTTAGCATTATCAGTTCAACTGAGGCATCGATACTACTTAGTATCTGATTCTCCGAACTGTATCATTACGTAGACTACGGGAAAACGAGTAGTCACAGTTTGGCGCTAGAAGGTTTTGCTCACCAGCTTGAGTTTTTATATTCCGTCATTTATTTTACTTACGCATCTTCTTTAATAAAGAGATCTGAGTTCAACAACGATGGATCTCACTTTCTGGTGATTGGTCCGTCCATTGTTCTTGCAAGTTCTTTGAGTTCATAGCCTCTAAAGACTAGCAATCTCATAGATCTACAAAAGTTTTCACAAAAGCACACTCACAAAATGTTAAAACTTTTGTTTTGTATTAAAACACCTTTTCCGACAAAGTATTCTTTAGATCTGAGTACCTCTGAGCACTGAGGATTCTCAGAGAGAATTTAAGGAAGCAAAAATATTTTCAAGCATTTAATACCCCATTTTTCGAAAAGATATGGTACCCTTTTTAATTATTCTCGACATTTAAGGTTGTTTTCTCCAAGGGTACCATAAAAAAGTCAGTACATGTCTCTCCAAGACGTCATTTCAGTCATTTTTCTGAAAAGGCTGCTTAGCCGTCCTATGTGTCAGAACATTAATTGCTACTTTTGACGAAGGCACCAAGTAGAAGATTTTTATCGTTTTTTCTGTGACCGCGGGATAACAAAAGCCGAACGCATGCAGAAACCAAGTGATGTACCAACAAGCTCACGACCAGCAGTCACGAGAGGAAGATCTCAAAAGCCGTCTCAAGCAAACCAAAGAACCGAAACAGAGGACGGACAGTGAAATAGCAAGAAGAACAGCTGCTACCAAGCCGCTTATTCCTGCTGAAGGGATGGGGCAAACAGCGGGAGCACAACCACTTTACGACATGCCATTACCGGAGCATCCCAATGTCACGCAGCCACCTGCGGCTAACGTAGGGCTACCCAGAACCTTAGTTCCTACGGGACGAGGGTTGGGAAACCTAACTACGATCGAGATATATCCAGATGCACCGGTCATAGAAGAAGGAGTGGATAACTCTAAAGATCCGGCCGACAGCACCCCTCGGGGTGGTGGAATCCACAACGAAGAACAAATGGCAGCACAAGTAGCAGATTTGCTACTACGAAATAAGAAACACGAAGATGCCATGTGCGTGATGGCCCAGAAGAACCAGAACCTAAAAGATATGCTGGATGTGCAGATCGAAGGCTCCCAAACTCACCCTCCGTTAAAAAGGCGTGAGAACAGAGCTATCTCAGGAAGACGAAGGGTGGATCTTAACCCACCAAAGGCTAACCTACCTAATGGGACCAGGATAATGCACCACGATCCAGACGAGACGGACTCAACCTACAAGCCCTATCAATCCTACTACGATGAGGCATTTTCTAGAGATGCTCATAATGTTAACATGGTTATGGAACAAGGGCTGAAAACCGGCTATGCAGACGCAAGGCTAGAAGAAGTACTCCATGAAGCGACAACATCTACATTGTCTCTCCGCATATTGAGGAAGCTTATCCCTCCGAAATGCCCAGTACCTGCGTTTCATACCTACAATGGTACCTCTGATCCCGCAGCCCACCTACGATACTACACTCGTGTCCTTTCCCATTGGAAAAGAGATGAGGTAGTACTTTGTAGGTATCTTCCTTCAATCTTGACAGGATCAGCATTGGCGTGGTATGACAATTTACCAGCAAACTCAATTGACTCCTTTGAGCAATTGTCTACGGTATTCTTGGAGACATACATGTACAAAAAATCTACAAAGGCAGGGTCAGATAGGCTATTTTCTTTATCTATTGGACCCAGGGAAACATTAATGCAGTACACAGACAGGTGGCAGAAGACGTGCCAAGCAATCGGAAAAGTCAATCCAGAAATTAACATTAATTGCTATAAGTACGGACTTGATAGAACCTCAGGTATCTTCGTGGAGCTTCACAACAGAGCCCTTGATTCCGAAGGAGAGCTCAGGGTTTTCCAAGACCGCTACATCAGACTTGAGGAAATCCAGAAGGACAACCCCATGGCACAAGCAAAGACAACAACAGCTCCGCAACGAACCAACTCTCTGGAACCAATTCCGGAGATACCTAAGAGGAAAAACGACACCAGGGGCAGAACCAGTTCTCGAGACAAAAGATCAAAATATGGAGATGGCAAAGGCAGAGGAAAAGGAAGAGACGAGTTTGTAGATAAGATCTACACAAATCTAAATACCATGTTCTCCCACATTATAAGCAAAGAAGGAGCGAAGCCGGGTTTTCCGTACCCTAACACTAGGGGAAAGCAACCAGATAAAACAAAGGAGGCTAAGGAATACTATGAGTACCACCAGTACTATGGGCATACAACTGATACATGCTATCACCTAAGGATCACGATCCAGAGGATCATAGACGAAGGCAAGTTCATGGAATACGTGCAGATACAACCAGCGAATACTGAGGTAGCCCCCCCAAAAAAGGTAGAACTACCTCAGGACGCAAATACATCAACATGATTACCTTCTCCAGCGGAGGTCAGGAAGAGCTACTCGAAGACATCCTCGAGTTAGCTCGATATAGAAGAAAGCTAGAAACCCACGAGGTGTTCAAGCTAAGAGGACCACCCACTAGCACTTGGGAAGAATGGATGCCATGCCATTAACATTCTCAACAAAAGACGTCAATCATGAGGTCGAGATGCACAACGATCCACTTGTGATCACTCTTCCAATACATGGATGGAACGTTACGAAGGTCCTCGTTAGCGGGGGCAGCTCGTTAAATGTATTATTTTACGAACCCTACCTACTCATGGGTTTGACAACGAAGCAGATGGATTCTTCCACTTGCACAATATACAGTTTCAATGGAGCAGTCCCTAAACCAAAAGGAGAAATCGTCTTGCAGGTACGTGCAGGACCCTTAGCCTAATATTGATGTATTATGTTTTCTCGTATTTCGTCGATATGTTTTATCATTCATGTGGGGGATTGTTAGAAAAAACGGCTTTGTTATACCAAATTTTCATGGACTATGTTTTGATCTCTAGACCTATTTCCCACTACTTGTTTTTTCATTTGAATAGATAAAACAATAGTCTCACATTGACTAAAATATAAAGAGTTTTAGACTTAAATACCATAGAATTGGCTAAAAGGGCATGGCCCTTGGGTCATTAGACTTTTGTGTGAGGGGGGAAGGCCTAGACTAGGGCAAGGTTGCCTTTCCCGTACGCGCGGTGCTTCGCACAGAAGCACGCACGCCGCCGCCGTCCGTCCGGTCGGTCGGGTCGGGCTCGGGCTCGGGTTCGGGTGTGGGTTCATTAGATCCTATCTTTTTGCTAAAACTTTTGGTACGTTTTTTACACACATGTAGAAGAATCTTCTTCTTTGTATGCACATGTTTGTCTTGGCTTTCTTGTTTGTACGTGTTTGTCTTGCCTTCCTTGTATGCACATGTTTGTCCTGGCTTTCTTGTCTGTACGTATTTGTTTTGGCAACACTGTTTTTAACCAACACACTGCTCTAAGCCTGACAAAAGCAACACTGTTTTTAACCAAACATTACCAGTATTTCTGTCTTACGCATGGTTTTGTTGCATGCATTTTTCCTCTCGTTTGTAACGTCTTAAACACTATATAAGGGAGGAGTCTTGAGCTCTTTTGACACAACAGAGAAACATCTCTTCTTCTGCTCTCCCTCTGCTTTCAGAAAATAAGTTTTTATTTCTAGTTTCTCTGTTTTTAGCTTTTGATAACACTGCCAAGTTCTAAGGGTACTCTCTTTGTATGCTACATTGAGGGGTAATATCAGTAGTTGTATCCTGGAGGTGACTCGCCAACTGCTATAGCATCTCAGCGGAGTAGCAGGCGATATTGCCTTTAGGACAGCGTATCGTATACGTGCCTCTACATTTTATGTGCATCTCCAGCAACATCGGTTTGAGCTAAGTATCTTCTTCTCGGTTACATTATTAGTTCTTTAGCCAAAAATCTAAAGGCAATATCCTCTTTACTATATTTTTTGTAACAACATGGGAAAGAGTAATGTAGATAAACCCCCAAAGTTTAGTGGAAAAGACTTTAAACGATGGCAGTCCAAAATGTTATTCTTCTTAAAAGACCAAAGGCTAGATGAAGTTGCCTTAGAAAGACCCTCAAGAAGGCTTCATGACCGTGGCTATGAAGATAGACTGGATAGGTGGACTAGGAAGAATTACATGTGCAAAAACCACATTCTTAACTGTCTGGATGACTCCTTGTACGACTTTTATAATGCAAAAGAAAATTTTACTACTTTTGATTTATGGGAAGCCCTAGTAGAAAAATATCTTGCAGAGGCTGCTGGAAGCAAGAAGTTCTTGGTAGCTAGGTTCCTGGAATATAAGATGACTGATGAAAAGACTGTTGTAGAACAATTCGTCGAACTCCAGCTACTCATCAACGAAATTCTTGTTGAAGGAATGCATATTGATGAATCTCTACAAGTATCTGCAGTAATTGAAAAGCTACCACCCTCATGGAACGAGTACAAGAGGAGGCTGCGACACAAGAATCGCGAAATCACCATGGTGGAGCTGGGGAAAAAGATCCAGGTGGAGGAACTTCTGTGCTGCAAGGACAAAAGCCTGATGCTGAACAAAGACATGTCCAACAAAGCTCATGTCCTGGACGATAATGCTGCGTCAAAGAAAAGGCACGGAGAATCCAGCAAAAATGGTAAATGTAACAAACAACGTAACTCCAAAGGTAACCATCTTAAGCCAAAGGGTGGTGTCTCCAAAAACACCATCAAAGGCGACTGCTATAACTGTGGGAAAACTGGTCATATGGCCAAAGACTGTAGGGCACCTAAAAAGAACAAAAATGATCCTAAACAGAAAAATAACGCAAACGTAGTAGATGATTCTGGATATTTTACTGGCATGGTGTCTGAAGTCAACCTTGTCTCTAATGTGACCAATGTGAGAGACTGGTGGCTTGATTCTGGAGCCACCAGGCATGTCTGTAAGTTCAGAAATGCTTTCTACTCCTATAACAAAGTAGGAGACGATGAGAAATTGTTTATGGGAAACTCTTCTACCTCTAAAGTGGTAGGAAAAGGCAAGGTTGAATTGAAGCTCACTTCAGGAAAAACTCTCGCATTGAATGACGTGTATCACGTCCCGGACATATGCAAGAATCTTATCTCAGAAACCATCTTACTTGGGAAAGGTTTTAAATTTGTAGATGAGTCTAACAAAGTTGTAATCTCTAAGGGTGGTGACTTCGTAGGAAAAGGATATGTCACTGAAAACATGATTAAGCTTAGTGTCCTTTCTTTGAACTTGAATGACAATGCATCTTCTTCTGCTTATGTTTGTGACTCCTCACATGTTTGGCATGATAGACTAGGACATGTTAATTTCAAATCCATTGAAAGACTTGATAAATTAGGATGCATTCCTAAAATAAACATTGACAGAGGTCATAAATGTGAAATTTGTGTTGAATCTAAATATGCAAGAAAACCCTTCAACAAAAGGGTTGAACATAGTACAATTCCCCTAGAATTAATCCACTCGGATTTGGGAGATTTGAAATCAACACCAACTAGAGGAGGTAAAAAATGGTACATCACTTTTATAGATGATCACTCAAGATACTGTCAGGTTTATCTTCTTAGAAGTAAAGATGAAGCCTTAGACGCTTTCAAATTATATAAACTTGAAGTAGAAAACCAAAGAGGTGTTACTATTAAAACTCTTAGGTCAGACCGAGGCAGTGAGTATGTGATACCTATAGGAGAATTCTGCAAACTTAATGGCATCATTCATGAAACTACTGCACCTTCTTCACCTGAGTCGAATGGAGTGGCTGAAAGGAAAAACCGAACACTCATAGCTATGGTGAACGCTATGTTAGCTAGTTCAGGGCTACCTTCGAACCTGTGGGGGGAAGCAATTCTCTCTGCATGCTATATCTTGAACCGAGTTCCATTTAAGAAATCTGACAAAACTCCATATGATTTATGGAAAGGAAGACAACCGTCCTATGCATACTTTAAAGTGTGGGGGTGTTTGGCCAAGGTGGCCACTCCTCGTTCCAAGAAAACCAAAATAGGACCTAAAACTGTAGATTGTGTTTTCCTATGATATCCTGAGCACACTAGTGCTTATAGGTTCATGGTAATTGGTGAGAACACCATAATGGAATCCAGAGATGCAGTGTTTTTCGAACACATTTTCCCTTTAGGGTCTGGACCTCATAAAAGGGTACGCGATGATCTCTCAGATGTTCCTTCGACTAGTCAACCCCCGTCTCTAGATGCTGAAACCGAACCTAGAAGAAGTATGAGGGTCAGAACCGAGAAAAGTTTTGGTCCAGATTTTGTGACTCTTACGGTAGAGTCTGAACCCCAAACTTATAAGGAAGCTATGACCTCTCCGGAAGCTCCCTTCTGGGAAGAAGCTTCAAATAATGAGTGGGATTTCATTCAACAAAATGAAACTTGGGACCTTGTAGACTTACCTCCTGGTAGTAAAACCATAGGTTGCAAGTGGGTCTTCAAAAGTAAACTTAGAACAGATGGAACTATAGAAAAACACAAAGCTAGGTTGGTAGCTAAGGGGTATAGACAACAGGAAGGATTAGATTTCTTTGATACCTATTCACCGGTCACAAGAATCACTTCTATCCGGATGCTGATTGCTATTGCTTCTATTTATGATTTGCATATACATCAGATGGATGTTAAAACTGCTTTTTTATATGGTGAATTCAATGAAGAAATTTGTATGGACCAACCTGAAGGTTTTGTTGTGAAAGGTTATGAAGATAAAGTATGCAAACTGAAAAAATCTTTGTATGGTTTAAAACAAGCACCTAAACAGTGGCATGAAAAATTTAATCATGTAATGATATCTAATGGCTTCAAGAATAATGAATCTGATAAATGTGTTTACATTAAATCTATGGATGATTCTCATGTTATTGTGTGCCTATATGTTGATGATATGCGCATATTATGTAGTAACCTTGATAGTATTAATACCACTAAAAGCATGCTTAACGAAAACTTTGACATGAAAGACTTAGGCCCTGCTGATGTAATCTTAAGGATGAAAATCAGAAAGATGTCTGATGGATATAATCTTAGTCAATCGCATTATGTTGAAACTGTTCTTAAGAGATTTAATCATGAAAATGCTAAACCTGCAACTATTCCTTATAATCCCAATTGTAAATTGAAAAAGAATAAGGGTGAGGGTATTTATCAACTTGAGTATTTTCGTGTTATTGGCAGTCTTATGTATTTAATGAACTGTACAAGACCTGATATTGCCTACACTGTGAGTAGATTAAGCAGGTACACTTGCAACCCTGGGCAGGATCACTGGAATGCTCTCTACAGAATTCTAAGGTACCTGAGAGGAACTTCAAACTATTGCTTAAGTTTTGGGAAGTATCCTGCTGTGCTAGAAGGATACTGTGATGCTAACTGGATATCAGACTCAGATGAGTACAAATCCACTAGTGGGTACATATTCACAATTGGTGGTGCGTCTGTGTCATGGAAGTCTTCCAAACAGACATGTATTGCTCGATCCACCATGGAGTCTGAGTTTATAGCCTTGGAGAAAGCTGGGGAGGAAGCTGAATGGATACGAGGTTTCCTGGGAGGAATTCCACTCTGGCCCAAGCCTGTGTCTTCGATCGCAATCCACTGTGACAGTCAAGCTGCTATTGGATGCGCAAAGAATAATGTATACAACGGAAAATCTATACATCTTCAAAGAAGACACAAGACGGTGAAACAACTACTCTCTACTGGTATCATCTCTATAGACTTTGTGAGGTCTAAAGAGAATATTGCAGATCCTTTGACGAAAGGGTTATCTAGAGAGGTAGTTAGATCCACATCGAAGGGGATGGGACTCAAGCTCATAGAATAAATCGCCATGAAGGACACTCAACCTTGTGAATGGAGATCCAAGAATAAGGTTCAATGAGATAACTAATTTTTGGTGATGTCAAGATAGCACTATCTTTGTCCCTCCCTATGGTGTAACCGTATGATAGTGTTGCCTGCATGTTTTAGGATGATCAGTCAAGATCTTAATGAGCTCCATGACTTTGCTTAAAGCGGAGTGTGGCAGGACACTCTTAATGGAGTCACCTATGTGGATGTTGGAAGTGGGGCCGCTTCCTATGAGAATTTGAGCTTTTTCTCTAGAGACATTCATTAAGTCCGGGATTTAGCCCACGGCCAAAACGGGCACAACGTCAAGAGCTTGGCAGCTTTCTTTTTCTTTGAGACATCAAAGTGTGGTTGTTATTTCTGAATTGCACTCACTGTTGGCGGTTCAAGACATTGTGTTCACCGTAACAACAAGCAGTTCCGGTAACCTCTCACTAAGTTAAGGTTCAATCTCTGGGACACCTTAGCCTAATATTGATGTATTATGTTTTCTCGTATTTCGTCGATATGTTTTATCATTCATGTGGGGAATTGTTAGAAAAAACGACTTTGTTATACCAAATTTGCATGGACTATGTTTTGATCTATAGACCTATTGCCCACTACTTGTTTTTTCATTTGAATAGATAAAACAATAGTCCCACATAGACTAAAATCTGAAAAGTTTTAGACTTAAATACCACAGAATTGGCTAAAAGGGCATGGCCCTTGGGTCATTAGACTTTTGTGTGACGGGGGAAGGCCTAGACTAGGGAAAGGTTGCCTTTCCCGTATGCGCGGTGCTTCGCACAGAAGCACGCACGCCGCCGCCGTCCGTCTGGTCGGTCGGGTCGGGTTCGGGTGTGGGTTCATTAGATCCTATCTTTTTGCTAAAACTTTTGGTACGTGTTTTACACACATGTAGAAGAATCTTCTTCTTTGTCTGCACATGTTTGTCTTGGCTTTCTTGTCTGTACGTGTTTGTCTTTCCTTCCTTGTCTGCACATGTTTGTCCTGGCTTTCTTGTCTGTACGTATTTGTTTTGGCAACACTGTTTTTAACCAATACACTGCTCTAAGCCTGACAAAAGCAACACTGTTTTTAACCAAACATTACCAGTATTTCTGTCTTACGCATGGTTTTGTTGCATGCATTTTTCCTCTCGTTTGTAACGTCTTAAACACTATATAAGGGAGGAGTCTTGAGCTCTTTTGACACAACAGAGAAACATCTCTTCTTCTGCTCTCCCTCTGCTTTCAGAAAATAAGTTTTTATTTCTAGTTTCTCTGTTTTTAGCTTTTGCTAACACTACCAAGTTCTAAGGGTACTCTCTTTGTATGCTACATTGAGGGGTACTATCAGTAGTTGTATCCTGGAGGTGACTCGCCAACTGCTATAGCATCTCAGCGGAGTAGCAGGCAATATTGCCTTTAGGACAGCGTATCGTATACGTGCCTCTACATTTTCTGTACATCTCCAGCAACATCGGTTTGAGCTAAATATCTTCTTCTCGGTTACATTATTAGTTCTTTAGCCAACACCTCTCCCTCTATGAAAAATTGCCAATAACATAATGAGTCACTGTGCAAAATTAAAAGTGTCTATAGCTGTCATCTGAAAATAAAAACTACAAATTTGATTACTTTCACATAGTTTGAATAAGACAGTGTTTGACTACACATATTTGAAGAAGACAGTGTTTCACCACACATTACAACCCAAAAGTTGAACCCTACATTTCATTAATTACACATTCATAGTGCGTTTGGTTCAAGTTTTTGGAAGCCCAGGAATTAGATTCCAGGGAATTGGGCCCAATTACCTCCAACCAAACACTCCATATATTCTTAGAATTAGATTCCTGGGTAATCCAATTACCCCAAATCCCTCTTTTCCATTCCCTCACCACACCTATGGAAAAGAATCCAATTACAAAAAAAAAACGGAGGAAAGGAATGGTCAAAATTGACCTTCCAACAAATAGTAACCCTAGTGAGGAAAGACGGGGAGAACAGAAGAGATCGAGGAAACGGAGAAGAAGAGAACAGAGGAAGAAGAGATCGAAGAAGAGATCGAGGAAGACGGAGAAGAAGAGATCGAGGAATAATCATGGAAATCGACCATGATTGAGGAACGATTCTATTAGGTTCGTAGAACTAAAGCCTTTTCTTTACCTCTGTTTTCTTTGTTCTTTGAATTGAGATGGGTTTTTTTAACTTTTTGATTGAGATGGGAAATCGACCATGATTGAGATGGGTTTTTTGAACTTTCTGTATGAAATTGTTTGATTTAATAGATTATACAGTAGGTTTGTTGTTAATTGAAGTTTAGATGTTGTATGGATTTTAATTTTGAATTCATAGATTAGGGTTTACCCCTGTTCTTCCCCATTTTGGAATTAGGGTTCCCGCTTTAGAATTTACAGATGATGAACAATGAATATGAGGTGATTTGAGAATTAGGGTTATGGTAAATTGAAGATGAATTGGGTTTCTCCTGTTTGATTTGAGTTACAGGAAGAATAGTTAGATGTTGTTGGAGAAGTTAGGTTCTAGGTTAAATTATAAGAGGTGCAGATGAGTTGAATTGATGGTGATTATTCATCCTCCTTTGTGTGGATTCTAAGCTTCCTTCTGAGGATTCTTCTTTCAGCTCATGAGGATTCTTCTTTCAGCTCATGAGTGCCTTATACTGTTGTGCTGCTTGTCATTGGTGTTGGACTTGGATATTTAGGTGAAATTCTTCTTACTTATCTTTTTTAATTGGATGTTTAGATTCTTGAACTAAATTAATTTAGTTATGTGGACCTCATTAGCTTTTTGAAATCTGCTTTTGCTTTTCCAATTGAACTTTTTTTTATCGAATTTTGTTTTTTGTTTTTGTATTTTGCTTTAGTGGTTTGACGAAATAACTGATAAAATTGCAGTGATTAAGTGGAATTTAGCTTAGTTTCGTTGTTTTATCGCTTTGTGCACTGCTTTTTTCTCAATTTATTTTTAGTTTGGTTGTTTAGGTGATTCACATGCTGAATTTTGTTAGTTGGGAGGATGATCGTCACACCATACAGATCGTTGTTTGAAAAAGACTGTTATGATGACCTATGTTGTAATTGGTATTGCGGCTTTAGGTGATAGATAATAGGAAGGAAAGCAATCTAATCGGCTTGTTACAACTGTTTTTCTTTCGTATAAAACTGAAAGCGACCACCTATGCACTGTTATGAGGACTGTCCCTTCATGAGGAAGAACATGGTTGTTAAAATGAATTTTGTGGCTGTAACTGCGGAAACTGTCTTTGATGCAGACCGTCTATGTAAAACAGTCCATCGTCATGATAACTCAATCAGTCTCATTTACATAGTTTAGAAGTTGGATGGTTTCGAATTCTGTTTAAGTTATGCATTTAAGACTATTAGATTCTATATTTTCACCAGCTTCATGTGTTATGATATTTACAACTTACGCTAAGTTGCCAATAAACAATAGAATAATGCAACACACTCCTTGGCCTTTGAATAATGAGTTGATGTTGATTGAAAGATGTAAAAGCATTTATCACTTCTCCTCTGTAAACAGTAAAATACTTTTCCAGTATCTTCCAATTGAGTTTTCCAACTCTAGAACTTGTGAATTACAAACATTGCTTTATTTCCATCTCTCTTTATGTGTTGAAGTGTGTGTCTATACATCTATCTCTCCATCTCTCTTTATGCATTATTGAGGCTATAACATCAAATGGGTTTCTTTATCGATGACTTTCTTTTGCTTGTGATGACAGTTATTACGAAACAACATCAAAAGGAGATATAACATTATAAATACTAAGGAGATATTCCAGCTCATTCGTCAGATTCTCAGACATAATCGTCATTTATACCTTTCCTGAATCCGAAATTGATAAGGTAATCCGAAAAAATCTTAAATGTCACCTTCTTGGTCATTGGTACTTTTCCCATAACTGTTACTCTTTACAATTCAGCATCAGTTGTACTTGTTTTGTAATGACGATATCATGATAGCATTGTAGCCTTTTTAGTGTTTAACTTTGTCACCTCAGCATTACTGGTGGTTTGCCTATCTGGCTTGTATAATAGTTCTTGCACTTACACTCAAACTTCTTCTTCTGACAGTTGAACATCTTCTTCAAACTGAGTTTATTAGTTAGGCTTTTGATTTGTGTTTCTTTTTGAATTTGGGTATAACTCCATTAAACCCTTACTAGCTCTAACTGGAGTATATCTTAGGATAACTGTTTAGGTTCATTTAAAGTCTACCCTGTGCCATAACTTTATTTTTGTTTTCAAGTTTTACATAGGAAATTCCTTACAGCATAATTAGTATTCTAGTTATGAGTATTTTAGTTAGTTAGGGTCAGTATTATAAGTGATTCAGGAGTGTTACAAACCTAGGTCAGTATTCTTTTGGTTATTAGTATTCTAGTTATGAGTATTTTAGTTATGCTCTGTTTATTATGCTTGACTGTTATTTTCTTATGCGTGTTGAACTCAGACCAACTTCCAGTATGGCTCCTCTATTCTTGACAAAGAAAAGAAAACTAGAAATGATGAATGATAATATCCGAACAACGTTGGATGCTGTAACTTTATTATACGTCTACTTTTATTCATATGTTCTGCGTTATCAAAGTTGCGTGTTAAGATCAAATGATCGTTTTGAAATGACTACTGTACGACTGTGGGTGATGCAAGATTTAGTTTACAAAAGCGACACAAAATGTAAATCGCAACTTCGCCTCGATAGACGTACTTTTCGAATACTTTGCCATAAGCTGTCCACCATAAGCGGATTAGAAGATAATAGGAATTCTGACGTTGAAGAAATGGTTGCGGTATTTTTGTATGTAATTGCACATCACCATAAGAATAGAGTTGTAGGGTTTATGTTCAAGCGATCTGTAGAAACCATTAGCAGATATGTGAACACGGTGTTGAAAGGAGTTATTAGACTTCAAGGGGAGTTGCTTAAACAACCAGTTGCAGTGGCTACAAGTTCTGTTGATGAGAGATGGAATTGCTTCAAGGTATGAACTCAAACTTTGATGTTTCATGTCTTTTAAGAATATACCCCGTATCCTTAATGAATCAGTAATACCTTGTTTACCTTTAGAACTGCCTAGGGGCATTAGATGGAACACATATTAGTATACATGTGGCAACCAAAGACAAGCCTAGGTATCGTACAAGGAAGAGCTCGATTGCAACTAATGTATTATGTGTGTGCTCCCATAACTTGGAGGTTATATATGTGTATCCTGGCTGGGAAGGTTCAGCTGCCGATTCTCGTGTTCTTAGAGAAGCAATATACAAAAAGAATGGCTTAGAAGTTCCACAAGGTAAGTTCATTAGTGTATTAAAACTTAAATTTGTGGATTAATGGGTGTTTCTAGTGTTCTTTAGTGAGATAATGATGGTTTTTTGCATGCTGACTTGTCTAGGTTACTATTACCTTGTCGATGCCGGTTATCCGAATAGTGGAGGATTTCTTGCGCCTTTTAGAGGTCAACGTTATCATTTAAAGGAATGGGGGCAAGGTCGTTTAGAACCAAGGAAAGCTGAAGAACTATTCAATATGAAACATTGTAGGGCTAGGAATGTGATTGAACGCGTTTTTGGATTGTTGAAAATGAGATGGGCAATACTTCGGAGTCCTTCATGGTATCCAGTAAACATACATTGTCGTTTTATCATGGCTTGTTGTTTGATCCATAACCTTATTAGGAGAGAAATGCCTATGGATGAATTTCTACCAGAAGATAATTATCAAGATGGAACAGTTAATTTGGTTTCTCCTCAAGAAAGTCGAATGATAGAATTTGTTGATTCCTCAGATTATTGGGCTGTTCAGAGGAAAGAGTTAGCTGATCAAATGTGGGAAAGATGGACTGCACGTAGACGTAGACGTAGACGCGTAGTTAGTTAAAAAACTTTGATTTTCCTGTATTAGTCTTCTTGAATTCTTGCTTATACAATTGAAAAGTTTCTGATGCAATTTTATAAAAGTTTCTGATGTAATTTATAAAAGTTTCTGATGCAATTTATAAAAGTTTCTGATGCAATTTTCATCAGTGTTTCTGATGCTACTTTATAAAAGTTTCTGATGAAATTTTTTATGTTATCTACTGGAGAACTCCCTGTTAGGAATCTTGGGTGTCTCTGTTATCTACTGAACTTTCTTATAAGGATTGTCTTTCCCTTATATGATGGGGTTGTCTAGTAGCATGTTGCGACAAGTCAGG
Organism: Papaver somniferum; assembly: GCF_003573695.1. Taxonomy (NCBI): domain Eukaryota; kingdom Viridiplantae; phylum Streptophyta; class Magnoliopsida; order Ranunculales; family Papaveraceae; genus Papaver; species Papaver somniferum. The sequence goes on along the minus strand of NC_039368.1, from coordinate 52,848,489 downwards.
AAGGTGTTCGTTTGAATGTATGTTACAGGAGTGTTGTATGTTACAGGAGTGTTTAACTTATTTTGCGTGAATGCTTGTAAACAGGAAAGTAATGGCACCTCATCGGAGTTGGATAGAAGCTGAAGATAACATATTGGTTGATATATTGACGGAACTTACGCTCGATGGCAAGTAGAAAAGTGATACCGGATTTAAATCGGGCTACTTGAAAGTTATTGAGCAGAAACTAATTGAGAAACTACCAACTTGTGGGTTAAATACTACCAACATCGATTCTAGAATCAAGACTTTGAAGAAACATGCGATGGCCATCAATGAAATGGTAACTATTGGCAGTGAGTTTGAATTTGATTATATCACCAACAAGCTTGTGTGCGAAAAAAGTTTATTTGATGACTGAGCTAAGGTATTTTACGTATTCTGTAGCTATTTAATCTCTGGTGATTTATTCAGTAGCAAAAAGATCTATATGTTGTTGCTAGGCAGTATATGCATCATATCCTCATCCAAGATGGCAGTATGGCACAACTCTGTTTTACATGATTATATGCAAGTTAAAACATTTCATTCTCTGCAACAACCAGCATGATTTATGTATTTGTACTGCTACATTTCCGTATCCATAACAAGGCTCTGTTATATCTAGGCTCCTTGCACCATACAGTACTAGGAATTAGAATAAATAATGTTTCTGTTGGCAACAAGGATTTCACTATCTTCGCCTGCGAGGATGAGTGCACGTTTAAATAGCTGAGACACACCTATTTCACGCCTGCCAGTACCAAACTGTATGTCTGCAAAAGCTGTATTTAGGTTCTTAGTATTGTTAATCCCATACTTTCTTGTTATTAGTTGTATTAATATATGCTTACGAACTTGGTGCTTAATTTACAGACTAGCATTCATCTAACATTCTAGATCGAGTTCTGAATATTATTAGAGTATATCTTGATCATCTCTCCTGAAATGACTTCTCTCCGTCTATATTTAGTTTTGCCTTTTAACTGTTTCTTTCGAGGCTAAAGCACTTGGAATATTTTGCTTCATTAAAATGGTTGTTGCTTCTGGTTCTGCATTGTTACCAGCAACCAATCAGGTGGGATTACAACCCTCTTTTGTAAACATATATCATTTGCTCAAACTGCAAACCATTGAAGGAAGTTGTTGATTGCGATTTCTGTTCAGTAGCATTTCTGTTTCTGATTGAAAATACTAAGAAAACATTTTGATTTTGTTAATGAAATATTTCTGGTAGGAGTCTGATTGAAACTTCTCTAAGAAATTCCTTTTTAACACTCACTGAGATTGGAAGACATGACCTTGTAAATTGATTGTCATCTGCTCTATCAACACTCAAAACCTTTGTCACAGTGGATTTCAGTACTTGTTTTATGAATGTTTAACAAGTTACAGAACCATTTTCATCATTTTTGCATAACTGGATTATTATTACATTGGTTTATTACATATTCTTCTTTATCAATTGGATGCACCATTTTGCCATGCTTGTATCTGTATGTTGTAATTATGCTTATATCTTGTTTAACCTGATGACGTTGCAAACCTGCAAACCTGCCATGTGAGTTTCCTGAATACAAATAATTACAAGGTTTCCAATTCCTGATGAGAACTCTAAGGTTTTCAAGTTTCTGTTTGTCACCTAGTTTGGTAACAAGTTTCTGTTTGTCGTTTTTGTTCTTGCAGTCTCATACAAATGCAAAGGGACTGTATGGGAAAGCATTCCCTCATTTAGATGCATTAGTTGAGATATTTGCTGAAGATAGGGCAAACGGTAAAGGGGCTGCTTCACTTGCTGAAGAGCTAGAAGAGATCGAGAAAGAAGACGAACAAGAAAAGGAAGAAGAAAATGATCAACAACAAAGTAATCAGTCCGAGTCAAACAGTGGTAAAGGTAGAAGGAAAAGGGTACGTTCATCATCCTTTGACATTGTATCCGGTGAATCAAGTGGAGATTCAAATGGCCTTAGTTTGATGGCTAATTCGTTTAGCAAATTTGTGACGGGTACACTTGATCACTTTGAAGCGGTTCGTGGGTCCCTTACTCAAGAAGCCGATGTCAATAAACGCTTGTTTGAGGAGTTGAATAAGATAGATGGGCTCACTGAAGATGAGGTGATAGATGCCGCATCTATTATTCTCGATTCATCTACAAAAACAAAGGTTTTCTTCGGCATGGGGGAAGAAAAACCATCCAACTATGTGAAGAACAGGATTCTTAAGTAATGTAGCTTATGTTTGTGAGTGATGTTAGGAGGAACTACTAGAAACAATACTTTTCAGTCCTTGTTGTTTTAGTATTACAACTTGTTTGTTTTGAATTTTTTGAATTTTTTGAACTACTAGAAACAGTATTTTGGTTTAGAAATTTGAAATTCAAACTTTTAGAATTGGTTTGTTCTTAGCTATCAAAGTTTCAAAGGGGAGGAAGGGTACTAAAGTGATTTGGCATTTATTGATTACCCTGTAATTGGATTATGTCAACCAAACAATAATATTTGAATCAGGAATCTCATTCTTAGGAATCCAATTCCAGGAATTCGATTACCTTGTAATTGTATTCCCGGGCTTCCAAAGTTTTGGTCCAGATTTTGTGACTCTTACGGTAGAGTCTGAACCCCAAACTTATAAGGAAGCTATGACCTCTCTGGAAGCTCCCTTCTGGGAAGAAGCTTCAAATAATGAGTGGGATTTCATTCAACAAAATGAAACTTGGGACCTTGTAGACTTACCTCCTGGTAGTAAAACCATAGGTTGCAAGTGGGTCTTCAAAAGGAAACTTAGAACAGATGGAACTATAGAAAAACACAAATCTAGGTTGGTAGCTAAGGGGTATAGACAACAGGAAGGATTAGATTTCTTTGATACCTATTCACCGGTCACAAGAATCACTTCTATCCGGATGCTGATTGCTATTGCTTCTATTTATGATTTGCATATACATCAGATGGATGTTAAAACTGCTTTTTTATATGGTGAATTCAATGAAGAAATTTATATGGACCAACCTGAAGGTTTTGTTGTGAAAGGTTATGAAGATAAAGTATGCAAACTGAAAAAATCTTTGTATGGTTTAAAACAAGCACCTAAACAGTGGCATGAAAGATTTAATCATGTAATGATATCTAATGGCTTCAAGGTTAATGAATCTGATAAATGTGTGTACATTAAATCTGTGGATGATTCTCATGTTATTGTGTGCCTATATGTTGATGATATGCGCATATTATGTAGTAACCTTGATAGTATTAATACCACTAAAAGCATGCTTAACGAAAACTTTGACATGAAAGACTTAGGCCCTGCTGATGTAATCTTAGGGATGAAAATCAGAAAGATGTCTGATGGATACAATCTTAGTCAATCGCATTATGTTGAAACTGTTCTTAAGAGATTTAATCATGAAATGCTAAACCTGCAACTACTCCTTATAATCCCAATTGTAAATTGAAAAAGAATAAGGGTGAGGGTATTTATCAACTTGAGTATTTTCGTGTTATTGGCAGTCTTATGTATTTAATGAACTGTACAAGACCTGATATTGCCTACACTGTGAGTAGATTAAGCAGGTACACTTGCAACCCTGGGCAGGATCACTGGAATGCTCTCTACAGAGTTCTAAGGTACCTGAGAGGAACTTCAAACTATTGCTTAAGTTTTGGGAAGTATCCTGCTGTGCTAGAAGGGTACTGTGATGCTAACTGGATATCAGACTCAGATGAGTGCAAATCCACTAGTGGGTACATATTCACAATTGGTGGTGCGTCTGTGTCATGGAAGTCTTCCAAACAGACATGTATTGCTCGATCCACCATGGAGTCTGAGTTTATAGCCTTGGAGAAAGCTGGGGAGGAAGCTGAATGGATACGAGGTTTCCTGGGAGGAATTCCACTCTGGCCCAAGCCTGTGTCTTCGATCGCAATCCACTGTGACAGTCAAGATGCTATTGGATGCGCAAAGAATAGTGTATACAACGGAAAATCTATACATCTTCAAAGAAGACACAAGACATTGAAACAACTACTCTCTACTGGTATCATCTCTATAGACTTTGTGAGGTCTAAAGAGAATATTGCAGATCCTTTGACGAAAGGGTTATCTAGAGAGGTAGTTAGATCCACATCGAAGGGGATGGGACTCAAGCTCATAGAATAAATCGCCATGAAGGACACTCAACCTTGTGAATGGAGCTCCAAGAATAAGGTTCAATGAGATAACTAATTTTTGGTGATGTCAAGATAGCACTATCTTTGTCCCTCCCTATGGTGTAACCGTATGATAGTGTTGCCTTCATGTTTTAGGATGATCTGTCAAGATCTTAATGAGTTCCATGACTTTGCTTAAAGCGGAGTGTGGCAGGACACTCTTAATGGAGTCACCTATGTGGATGTTGGAAGTGGGGCCGCTTCCTATGATAATTTGAGCTTTTTCTCTAGAGACATTCATTAAGTCCGGGATTTAGCCCACGGCCAAAACGGGCACAACGGCAAGAGCTTGGCAGCTTTCTTTTTCTTTGAGACATCAAAGTGTGGTTGTTATTTCTGAATTGCACTCACTGTTGGCGGTTCAAGAAATTGTGTTCACCGTAACAACAAGCAGTTCCGGTAACCTCTCACTAAGTTAAGGTTCAATCTCTGGGACACCTTAGCCTAATATTGATGTATTATGTTTTCTCGTATTTCGTCGATATGTTTTATCATTCATGTGGGGGATTGTTAGAAAAAACGGCTTTGTTATACCAAATTTGCATGGACTATGTTTTGATCTCTAGACCTATTGCCCACTACTTGTTTTTTCATTTGAATAGATAAAACAATAGTCCCACATAGACTAAAATCTGAAAAGTTTTAGACTTAAATACCATAGAATTGGCTAAAAGGGCATGGTCCTTGGGTCATTAGACTTTTGTGTGAGGGGGGAAGGCCTAGACTAGGGCAAGGTTGCCTTTCCCGTACGCGCGGTGATTCGCACAGAAGCACGCACGCCGCCGCCGTCCGTCCGGTCGGTCGGGTCGGGTTCGGGTGTGGGTTCATTAGATCCTATCTTTTTGCTAAAACTTTTGGTACGTGTTTTACACACATGTAGAAGAATCTTCTTCTTTGTCTGCACATGTTTGTCTTGGCTTTCTTGTCTGTACGTGTTTGTCTTTCCTTCCTTGTCTGCACATGTTTGTCCTGGCTTTCTTGTCTGTACGTATTTGTTTTGGCAACACTGTTTTTAACCAACACACTGCTCTAAGCCTGACAAAAGCAACACTGTTTTTAACCAAACATTACCAGTATTTCTGTCTTACGCATGGTTTTGTTGCATGCATTTTTCCTCTCGTTTGTAACGTCTTAAACACTATATAACGGAGGAGTCTTGAGCTCTTTTGACACAACAGAGAAACATCTCTTCTTCTGCTCTCCCTCTGCTTTCAGAAAATAAGTTTTTATTTCTAGTTTCTCTGTTTTTAGCTTTTGCTAACACTGCCAAGTTCTAAGGGTACTCTCTTTGTATGCTAAATTGAGGGGTACTATCAGTAGTTGTATCCTAGAGATGACTCGCTAACTGCTATAGCATCTCAGCGGAGTAGCAGACAATATTGCCTTTAGGACAACGTATCGTATACGTGCCTCTACATTTTCTGTACATCTCCAGCAACATCTGTTTGAGCTAAATATCTTCTTCTCGGTTACATTATTAGTTCTTTAGCCAACACCTCTCCCTCTATGAAAAATTGCCAATAACATAATGAGTCACTGTGCAAAATTAAAAGTGTCTATAGCTGTCATCTGAAAATAAAAACTACAAATTTGATTACTTTCACATAGTTTGAATAAGACAGTGTTTGACTACACATATTTGAAGAAGACAGTGTTTCACCACACATTACAATCCAAAAGTTGAACCCTACATTTCATTAATTACACATTCAGTATTAAACCCGGATAAGTTATGAGCACTACAACTAAGTAACTAGATCCAGATCCTATTTTTACTTCTTAGGAGATTTAGAAGCAACAGATTTTCCTGGAAATTTTTGAGTAGTGGGTTTCTCTGCCTCGGCTTTTCCGCTCTTCTTTGGTAACAAAATAGGGTTAATGTTAGGAAGAACACCACCACTAGCAATAGTAACACCAGCAAGTAATTTCCCCAACTCTTCATCATTCCTAATTGCTAAACATAAATGTCTTGGTATGATTCGTGATTTCTTGTTGTCTCTTGCAGCATTTCCAGCCAATTCTGATACCTAAAAAATCCAATTAAACAAAATATACACCAATCAGAATCAAAATCAAAATCCATTAAAAACCCAGATTCAAAATGAAGAACAGGACCAGTCAAAATTAGGGATTGGTTGTTTGTTTTACCTCAGCAGCGAGATATTCAAGAACAGCAGCCATGTAAACGGGAGCACCGGAACCAAGACGCTGAGCATAACGACCTTTCTTCAAGAAACGAGTGATTCTTCCAACTGGGAATTGTAATCCAGCTTTAGCAGATTTTGTTACTGATTTCTTTCTATCACCACCTTTTCTTCCTCCCTTAGCAACAACATTTGCAGTTGCAGTTCCTTCCATTGATAACCTAAAATGATTTTGAAACTAGGGTTTGGAGAATGGAATGATTCTGAAACTAGGGTTTGGAGAATGAGAATTTATGTGAATCGTTCAGAGATGGAATTATGAATCTAACTGGGTCTGGTTCGCTGGTTATTTATAATGAACTCGAGAAATGGATTTCAATGTAGATCTTTGGCATTTCGGTTCTCTTTAGTTGATAATCTAACGGTTGGTAGTGTATACAAACAAGCGATCCGTGTGCTACATTATTAACCAATAAGGTTTGTTCAATATGTTTCTAGCTAGACTTTTGGTATGCTGTTCACTTTAGATGATAATCAAACGGTTGTTAGGTTACAACTAACCAGCGATCCGTATGCTTCGCTATTAACCAATAAAATTTGTTCAATATGTATTTAACGCAGTGGGGGAGATGGCCATTATTGGTGGGGTTATCATTTATTAACGTCAAAGACTCTGCTTGAACCACCAAATAAACCGGGAGATATTTTGTGGAGAAAATTAAGATCAGGATTCTAAATTCTAATGATTTAATGGACTTGGCAAAAAAAGAAAAAAAAAAAAAAAGGATTCTAATGATTTTAGCATTTTGATAGAGAATGGGTAAAATGGGTCTTATTTTTCCTCTCGTATAATCTTTTTTGTGAGATTGTCTTCTAGGATTTTTTTTCTGCGTATAATCATTTTATATTAGCATAACCCGAAAAAAGAGAAGTTTAAAACTGAACACGTAGTTTCAATTGTTGTCTGTTTAATAGTAATTCACGGTGTTTAAACACACCTGGGATCATCTAACTAATGTTTCTGACATATTTTTAAAATTGGTAGGTGTTTCAAGCTATACTTAGTTATTATTTTTCAATGAAAAGAAAGGATAAGTTATTCAGAAGAAAATTTAAAAGAAGTTGCCTATTAGGTTGTAGTCATGGCTACAATACACTTTGAAAAACCACATCCTCCTCCATTTGAAAAGCACCTAATTGATGGTATATTCATCAAAAATATACATAGAAGAACTTTGTAAGCAAATATTTTGCTGGACTTGCAATCAAGAGATCATTTTTTTTTATTTGATTTTTCCCCCATGGACCCTTGTGTTTCTATCTTTCCAGACTTCCCATACATTTGCCTGAAAAATCAGAAACCAAACCGACCTTTGCTTATCTTTAAGTTTGTATTAGTTATTTAACTGGTAAGGAAGAAGAGAAGTAGAAACAAATTTCTCTAGTGCTTGTGAATAAGAGAAGTAGAAACAACGTCTCTAGTATAAAACGATATACAACGTCTCTTCCTTATCTCTACAGAACAAACACAGATTTATCAGTATACCTCTATACCCTCAACATGATTTTTGGAGGAACAAAATTTTGTAAAGACACATGTGCCAAAAACATGACATTTGGGGGTACAAATGTGTTATTAAGGTACATGTATAAATCATTGCATGCTTCTGCCTTCATAAGCTTTTCATATGATTTTTTTTTATGTGAAGTCACTACCGGTTTTGTCACTTTCCCCATGCAACAAGAAAATTTCTTTCACGTCATACTTCAACTCCAATAAATAGTTCCTCTCCGCCGGATCTAGCTCTCTAGAAAAGCTAAGCCACCATTTCCTTTTTTCTGCGAGCTTATCCTAAAAGGACTTGGGTGTTTATCTATCAATATTTTTTGTCAACCTATCAGTCTAACCGGAACGTTATATTTTTCCATCCATTACCTGCAAATTAACAACATCATAAAAATCCTTATTAGCCTTAGTAATGTCGAGCCACATACTAGTGACAATCGAACCCTTGGTATATGGATCTACTAAACAACTAGTATAAGCTTTAGTTTTTTTCATGGATAATTTATCTCCACTTTGCAGTAGTTTCCTTGGTGAGTCTCGAGTATTATTTATCCAAAAGTGATACGTAAGAATGGATGGTGAGATTTGGATATGGGACAAAAATGTCATTTCAAGACCAGATAACTAGTGGTTGGGTCATCATTATGAGCTAACAATTCGTCTTCAAAAGTTCATCAAGATTAAAATGAGAGAGGATTGTACGTAAAAAGGGAACTCTAAGGACAAGTTTGATCCCCATCGCCAAAAGATAATCTCAAGCCTTATAAGACAAAACTCAAAACTCACGGTAGAAACTTAGCCCTTGGTCCTCAAGGCACCCATAGCCATGTTTTCTAGTATACGTCCCCGCGAGACATTGTTGGTCGTGATTCGTAGTGCACATCCTCGAAGAGATACTGCTGGTCACGTAGATTCTGTAGAGTGTAAAACGTCCCGACAAACTTATGAACCAGAACATACACAATTCCATCATGTCTTTGTGAGAGACGGCTGGTTATGATGCCATGATTCCAAGTATACATCCTCGATGAAATATTGTTTGTCATGTAGGCCCTATAGATCTTTGAACAATAAATGATAAGAGTTATTGTACGTGTTCAAAGTATGTTGACATCTGTTCACTGTAAATCCTTATTCATATTTACATGGATTTACATTCTTGGAATCGGTTATACCAAACTTACAAACAAGTTTAGAATTGGATGACATGTATTACAAGATAACTATGTGATTGGTCAAATATCAAATCACATACATGGGTTTAATCGGTTCTACAAATCGCTATGATCGGTTATACATCAATATGGAAATACTTGTGATCAGTCACACAAGTTACCAGAACCGGTTACCATATTCCCATGGTATTGCTTGTGATCAGTTACGCCAGTTACCAGGATCAGTTACACCAATTACTAGGAGTGATTATCAATTACAAGGATCGATTACACAACACTCTGTGATCGGTCATACCAATTACTAGGATCGGTCACACCAATTACAAATATCGATTATACCATCTCATGGTGATTACTTAGGATTGGTTACACCAATTAATAAAAACTAGTCATACCAAATCATAAGTAAGTCATTTTGATTAGTTATACCAAGATACATAACATAGTTACGATCGGTTCTACCATCTCACACATATTGGTAATCCAAATATTTGCAATGAATAACCGTACCAATAAGCCTAATGATTTCCCTTTCAATTCACAAACCAAGTTCATGAATGTACTTCCTTTAAATGAATGTAAAACATTTTTTCCTAAGATAAAATCTTCACCATAACCCATTCACATAATCGTAACAGTATATACAAGATTATGTCGATGTCATATCTATGAAGTTCAAAAGATAAGCGTTATACTTCGTAGTCTAATTCCCTAATACTATGATCATACAAATATGACCATGTCACATCACTAGAGTATTATACAGTATGTATAATATATACGGCTTCACATTTATGTTTTCAATATAGCCCGACTTAAAAGATACGTTATGAATGAAACAATTCAAGTCAATATTACTAACCTCAGGAGGAAGGATGATGTCGTCGTTGTAGTTCGCTTCTTCTTTACATTATTCAGGTCTTCAGAGTAATATTTGTATGTCTCAACATTCCTAAACTTTCTAGTCTAACCTAAACGAAGTTGACTCTAGTTTACAATCAAGCGACTTTAGATGAGTTTTGACACATTAAAATATAAAAACCAAACTTGACATACCAATGCTTGGTGAGTTCAATCGAGCTATGCTCTAACAATAAAAGTGTTAGAGAACTGCTCGGTCGAACTCGTAAGTGTTGCTATCTCAAGTTTAGTTGTCAAAACTATAAGTCTTGATTTCTATTATACTCATAGTTAGGTATCGGATTAGGATATAAAGTTTAGTTGAGCATTAGACTTCCCGGCATTGATCGATTAAAGACGAAGAACTACTAAGGGGAGCTTGTGGAACTTCATCAACAAAAGGTATGTGGAGACTTGAACTCGTCTATCAGTCAAAAGTCTATCTACTATCTCCTATTTGAGACAAAAGTCGTATAGCTATATAGACTTCAATCATACACATTTGATATTTCGAGCTGAGTTTAACTCGCTTACATATTTCTCTAAATATGTGTTGGTAAGCTTTCGCTTTAACCAAGTTCATCTTATATTCTTGACGAAAGTTAAAATATGATCATGTGAAAATCACCTTGTAACATCTTACATGATTGTGTGAGACAGTCATTTGATGTAAACTCGAAATATTTCGTATTGGTCATTCGATCACGTGAAAATTACTTCTAAGCTAATAGTTAGTGTGAGACGGCTATTGTCGTCTTCTAAGAATATTTCAATGATTGAAATGAGAGTTTAGAACACTTAACCATAATTGGATTATGAGAAAAGTATGCGTACTTGCATATGTGTTGATCCAATACCGGAATGTAGTATGCATACCTATATGCGTACTGGCGAGGTTAGGTAAAGTCCGAGAGCTGGAGTATGCGTACATGTACGCGTACTGGTGAAGTCAGTTGAAGTCTGGGTACTATAGTATGCGTGCCTGTACACGTACTGGATTCAACTAAAACTTGGAAGTGTACGACAGTATGCGTACCTGTTTTCATACTGGCAAACACTTTCCAAGTCCGGCTACTTAGGTATGCATACCCGTTTGCATATTTGAGTAGGTTATGTTCTAAAATCGGTTTGTTCATGCACTGATACATTTATATAATAAGGAATGCAATCTTTTGCAAATTGTGGCTATAATGTTCATAAATTGATTCTAGTGAATAAAAATCGATTTTGCTTCGATTGTGTCTTGTATACTTCTATGAGAATATAAAAAATTGAACAACTCTAAAACTAGTTTCATTTGAGTCATTTGAACTAGTTATGGTTAAGATGAATGAGGTTGATATGAAAGTGTCCATATGGTTAACTTTGGTTAACTATTGTTGAGCCAACAAAGGTGTACACGTTTAGGTACAATTATTCATATCTAAATGAAGTCATTTTTCATTTGTGTGTAACAAGCTAAGTTCGATCTAACGGTTGATATATATTGGCTTGAGTCTAATCAAGTTTTCATCTGACGGTGAATATTGAATGCTTTGTTACCAAGGTAACATTGATTGCAAACCCTGATTTGAAGACTAAATAAAGGAGAACTCTAGCAACTGGGAAACCTAATCCCCACACCTCCAGTATGATACTAGTTGCGATCACTAGAGTCGATTCTCCTTTAACCTTAGGTTTTTCTAAAACCCGGTAGGTTAACGACTTGAAGACTTCATTGGGATTGTGAAGCAAGACCCAACTATTTTCTCTATAGTTGCGTGTTCTGATCTTGCTGTTTTCTATCGTGATTGAGTACTATATTCTCCGATAGGCAAGACAAAAAGTAGCCACAAACATCCATCTCATCGTCTGTGATTCTACAATATCTTGTTTTCTACCATACGATTTTACTATTATGAGGTGATTGATATTTCTAGGCTGTTTTTCGGGAATCTAAGTATGGTATATCAATTGGTTCATTTTCACCTTGATTTATCAAAAGACGGAACAAAACTCATAGGTATAACTGTGGGAGACATATGTATCTATTCAATAAACTTTTCTGTGTGAGACAGATTGATTTATCAAGTCTTCGACTTTGGGTCGTAGCAACTCTTAGTTGTGGGTGAGATCAGCTAAGGAATCAAATTCCCAGAATCCGGCGTGATTCTAGAGGCGTAAGGAATGCGACTATACCTCGATTAGTTCGAGATTGGTTAGGGCTCAACTAAATTCCAGTCCGAAGTTAACTTGAAATAGGCTAGTGTCTGTAGCGGCTTAATACAATGTGGTGTTCAAATCTGGACTAGGTCTCGGGGTTTTTCTGTATTTGTGGTTTCCTCGTTAACAAAACTTCAAGTGTTTGTATTAACACCATTCAAGTCTTAAGATTTAACCTTATTTTAAAGCCAACAGAAACAAAACACATTCTGGTTCTCAAATAAAAATATTAACACCATTCAAGTCTTAAAATTTAATTAATAAGTAACGATTTCAACACCAAATTGTAAAACAAAAAACAGACAAAGATAGACTCCATATTTCAAAAATTAAGATTTTCATTAACTTGGCGGAAAGTTAATTCCAAATCACTTGCTGGTTCCGTTGATCACGTGAGTCAAATCTCACAAAAATTTCTTTCCTCTTTAAAAGCATTCAATCCCTACAACCAATACCTAGTTGACAAGTGTCAATATTTGGTAATTAAATTATTTAATTTTTTTACAGTCGGGAATATTATTTGAATACCCCTCAAAATCTACCTCTTGAAATATACCTTTATTCAATTTTTAAAAATACCCCTATCTTCTGAAAAGTGGAAGCAACTAGCACAAGTTGCTTCCAGAACTAGACGCAACTAACACAAGTTACTTCCAGAAGTGGATACAACTTTATACAAGTTGCTTCCGAAAAGCGGAAGCAACTTTCTCAAGTTGACTCCAAATATCTTAATTTTTACCCCTCGGGGGTATTTGTGCAAGGTCAACCGAAATGGAGGGTATTTATAACATTCCCACTTACACAATAACTAATCCAAATTATACCAAATTAAAAATTGATAATTAGCAAGGAAGAAACACATTTGATTTGACACGAAAAATAGGTGTCTATGACCATAAATTAAAATTACCAAAACACCCTTTTAAGGAAAAGTACAAAATTACCCATTTGCTAAAAGACAAAAATACCCCTAACATCGAGACTGGGTATTATAACCTCACCAACTTCAGAAATTTAGTCCCTAAATTTAAGCAAAACTCAGCTACTAAACACAAAAATATATATTATTCGTTTACAAAACAACTAGCTCCGAAGAATTTAATTGCTGCTCTGATACCAAGCTGTAACACCCCGATATTCGGTCCCGGATCCTGCCCGAATCCATTGCCTGAACCCCAAAATGCTATGTCAATACCATAGCCGAAGCCCCGATACTAAGCCCAAGATCATTAAATAATTTATTTGGGCTAATTTAACTTATGTTCACGTTATCAATTCTGTAGCAGCGGAATACCGAGAAACATTATTTAGGAAAATCTAACCATTGATTTAACCTTATTTTAAAGCCAATGGAAATAAAACACATTCTGGTTCTCAAATAAAAATATTAACACCATTCAAGTCTTAAGATTTAATTAATAAGTAACGATTTCAACACCAAATTGTAAAACAGAAAACATACCAAGATAGATTCCTAAAATTTACAGGTTTCATACGAGTTCCAAAATTATGGTAATTACACGTGTTAGAGCATTGCTCGGTCGAACTCGCATGCGTTTCTATCTCAAGCATGTTTGTCAATGTTAGTGATCAAAACTGTAAGTCTTGATTTCTAGTCTATTATAACTAAGTCTCGGACTAGGATAAAAAGTGTAGTTGAGCTCAAGGACTTCATGGCGATTCATCATACAAGTAAAAGAACTACTCAAGAAACCGATGGAACTTCTCGACAAAAAGGTATGTGAAGACTTGAACTTAGCTATCACTCAAAAGTATATCTACTCTATCTCCTACTCTTTGAGACAAGAAGTCGTATGCTATATATATAGACTTTGATTATACACATTTGGTATTTCTAGCCGAGTATACCTCGCCTATCTATATCTCGAAATATGAGTTGGTAAGCTTTTCTCTTTAACCAAGTTTATCTTTACCATGTGACGAAAGTCATGATATGTTTCAATCATCTTGAAAATTGCTTTGACGAGAAATGGTGTAACAACTATATAACGTCCTCTAAGAATGTTTCAATAATTGAAATGAGAGTTTAGATTACATAACCAATGGTGGACATAAGCATTGTTGTGGAAACACATTTATGTATAAGTCATATTCTTTGAACCAAAGTTTGCGAACTTTGTTGATAAAGAGAACCGGAAGAATGGCGTGAGCCAAGTCCGCGAACTGCCGAAGTTCTCAAAACCGAGAATTTCTGTTGGAGTTGACAAACTACTTGCGTGATTTCTAAGTCCGCGAACCTAGTCCGCGAACTGGCGAAGTTCTCATACCCGAGAATTTCTGTTGGAGTTTGTCAACTATGCCCGGTAACTTAAGTCCCCGAACCTAGTCTGCGAACTTGAGAAGGTTATATATCTGAAGATGATTTCTGAACTTAAACTTAAAAAGACTAAGGAATGCTGTTTGCAAACCGTGGCTATAAAATATCATGAACCGATTCGAGTGAATCAAATCATCTTTGCTTCAATTGTGTCTTGTGTAGTACATTAGATTTCCTTGCAATTGAACAACTCTCTAACTATTTCATTTGAAGTCATTTGAACTAGTTATGGTGAAGAAGAACGTGGTTGAAATGAAATGCTCATATGGCTAACCTTTTGGTTAACTATTGTTGAACCAACAAGTGCATACGTTTGGGTACGGTTAACAAACCTAGAAGCGTGCATTGTCAAGTGTGTATAACAAGCTAAGTTTTCGATCTAACGGTTGAGAAATATTAGCTTGAATCTAAATCAGGTTTTCATCTAACGATGGATATTGATTGCTTTGTTACCAAGGTAGCTTAATTGCAAACCCTGATTTGAAAGACTATATAAGAGGAACTCTAGAATCTGTGAAAAACTAATCCCCACACCTCACGTGTGATACTAGTTCGCGTGCTAGAGTCGGTTCTCCTTTAACCTTTGGTTTTCTTCTTCTAAAACCAGGTTAACGACTTAAAGACTTCATTGGGATTGTGAAGCCAGACCGATATTACTTTTATCGTAGTTGTGTGATCTGATCTTGCATCTTCTATCGTACGAGTACAATCAGATTGATTGGCTTGAGATTGATATCTCCGATAGGCAATATATAAAAAGTAATCACAAACATCTTCGTCTCATTGTTTGTGATTCCGCAACATCTTGTTTCGCTACCATATGATTAAGATTGTTGTGAGGTGATTGATAACTCTAGGCTGTTCTTCGGGAATATAAGACCGGATTATCAATTGGTTCCTGATCACCTTAATTATTATCAAAAGACCGAACGAAACCTTTTATGGTTTATCTGTGGGAGACAGATTAATCCTTTGATAGACTTGTTTGTGTGAGACAGATTTGTTTATATCAAAGCCTGCGATTCTGGGTCGTAGCAACTCTTAGTTGTGGGTGAGATCATCTAAGGGAATCAAGTGCGCAGTATCCTGCTGGGATCAGAGGCGTAGGGAATACAACTGTGCCTTGGATCAGTGGGAGACTGATTGAGGTTCAATTATAGTCCAGTCTTAAGTTATCTTGGAGTAGGCTATTGTCTGTAGCGGCTTAATACAGTGTGTGTTCAATCTGGACTAGGTCCTAGGGTTTTTCTGCATTTGTGGTTTCCTCGTTAACAAAATTTTGGTGTTTGTGTTATTTTTATTTCCGCATTATATTGTTTTATCTTTATAATTGAAATAATACAGGTTGTGCGTTATAGATGATCAATTAGAATATCCAACCTTTGGTTGTTGATTTAAATTGATTGATCCTTGGATATTGGTCTTTAGTACCATCCAGGTTATTTCTTGTATTTGATAAAGACTCGCTGATTGTTGTTAGCTTGAGTAAAGATCAAATCAAGAGAGAGATATAAACTCGTTGATATACTTTTAATTGATTGAGTCTTGTTGATTCTCTTAAAAATTTATTCGAGTTTGTCCATACAGATTGCTAAGCAAAATATTGGGTGTTGTTGTTAGACCCCCGTTTTTCAATTGGTATCAGAGCAGGCAAACACGTTAAAGACCTTATAAGTCTGTGTTTGTAGCGATCTGATTACGGACGAGTCTATCTCTAATAACGTACTAGTTCAGAAATTACCATATGATTCTAAAAGCTTGGATTCACCTGAGGGAACTGTCACATCTAAGTCAATATCTAAACGTTCTCTTGATGTAAAAACTGTTGATTGGGAAACTCTCCTAGAAGAACAGTTGGATGAACTTTCTAATGAAGGTGATTCAGATATTGATAGAGATGTTGATGAGGAAGTCTCAGAGTATGTTAAGTTTTTGGATTCGTGGAATATGAAGAAGATTACAACTTCTCATGTCTCACCTCCTCTGACTCCTCTCGGTCGAGAAAACAAGAAATTGAGAAGATGTTACGCAAGTGTTTATTTTTCGAATCGTTCTAACGAATCGATCCTCAAGGATTATGAGGAAAACCTACGTATGAAGTCACTTGAATGTGATAATCTTTATCAAAAGTACTTTTTGTTTGAAGAGAAACTTACAGAATTTGAAGTAAGGTTTAGCTCTCAACAAATTAGTTTTGATAACAGAGAAAGTGCTTGTCTCGCTCGAGAAAAACTCCTTGATGTCGATTTAGCTGCTGCTCTTGATAAAATCAAGATGTTGGAAGATGACTTGAAAAAGTTCAATACTAATTCAAGCAAATTAACCACTATGCTAGGAGAAAGTAAAAATCATCGTGATACACGAGGATTGGTCTATAAGGGAATAGATGCTCCAAATATTAGCAAAGAGGTAAAATTTGTCAAGGCTAGTGATTCTTCTCAACAAAAGGTTTCCACTTATGGCAAAAGTGAAATACCTTCACCGGCAATTAAGGTTCGAAAGAGCAAAGTATATCAATCTCCAAAGTCATCACATACAGATCAAGGTAAGAACATTCCTTATGTTTGCCACTATTGCGGAAATAAAGGTCACCTAGAAAGGAGATGTCGTTTCCGTATAAGGAACGAGAAACTTCATGATGTTCTTGTTTGGGCATCACAAGAAGTTGTGAAACCAAGATCATATGTTAAGGCTAATCCCCTCAATGCTACAGGTTGTAACTGTCCAACCTTTAGGCAAAGGAATCAGTGTTGTGATAAACCTATTTTTGCCTATAAACGTCATACGAATCATTTTCACAATCGTAATGGTTATCAAAAGGATAACTTCGTAAAGACGAAGACAAGATCCGATGTTCCCAGTTGGAGAAAGACTAACTTGCAAAAGAATAGAAGATCCAATCCTCTTTCGAGAAATCTTGAAGAGAGTAACGGGAAGAAGTTATGGTTGTTTATAAACGCACTCATAAGTGGGTTCCAAAGAAAGTCAATGACACCTTGAGTGTGAAAAGGAATGATCTCCCGAAAAATTCCATGACTATGGAGAAGGCAGTATCCATGATGTTGGAACTTAAAGAGTTCTTTGGAAAGATGGATTTGGATGTGAAAGGTTCTAAAAGTGATCTCTTTCATGATAATCCAAAATTAACTTGTGGTGAGCAAGACATTGTTCACCTCAACATAACTTGAGTGTGTTTTAAGTGCATACTCACCAAGGAATGCCCTGTTATGTATACATTGAGGGAAGCACGAAAATTGGGACGCACAGATTATGTTTGGTAAGGCTGTAGAATTCAATTGGATTTATCTAAAAAGGTATGTCTATAAACTTGAGCAAGATTTGTGCTTTTATTTTCTTATAGAACTTATAATGATTCACGTACCTTTCTTATCGTTCTTTTCTACCTAACTCGATATGTGTTTAAGGTTCTTATATGTTTAGGTTTGAAAATAATAGTTTGGGATGTTTTGACTTCATGGTACACCTACCAGGTATGTATAACATATTTTAAGATCAAAGTCCAGGGGTTTAAGTTCGCGGACTTGAAAATTCGTTTGCAAACCCGTTATGCATATTTGCCTGTCGACGTCGATATTCGGTCGACTTGTTTTGGCCGTAACTTCTTCGTCCGAACTCGGAATAAACTCATTATTTTTGCATTTTATTCCTCTTTGAATTCTGTTCAAAATGGAGATGAGAATTATTGATTTTGGATGAGTCAAGATTGGTATTTGTCCTGTCTCTGGTTTTTGAGTGTTTTGCGCCGTTTCGTTGCACTTGTTCCACTTCTCTTGGAATTGGGAAATTGGATTCATGGAGTAGTACTCTTCTAAGCTCATTGGTAGCTTTTAAAAGAATATTGTTGGTGAATCACAAATAAGGAAGTTCAAGATGGGCACTGGTAAGCATTAATATGGGATTCTTGAATGTTCACAATCATTTTATGTGAACTATGGTGCATGGTCGTTAGTGAATTTGTATGTTCTTCTTTGAAAATATTTTTATACGCCTTTGGTAGCTATTATTGGTATAAATCCGGGAGAAAAATATTGATTCTAATCTCTAAGGACAAATCATCTTATGTGTGCATTACGAGTTTGTCTTGATGCCTAGGAAACTTCTTATGAGAATTTATTCTTGTGTTTGAGAAGGATTACTAGAGTTTGGAATAGCAATTATTGTGACTACACATGGCTATGTCCAATGTTTTCATCTCCATGTTTTTAGATTTATTGGTTTAAATTCTAAAACTATTTGGAATAGCAATTATTGCGCCATACCATGCCGGCCTTCCCTATGCGGTTACCAAAACAAAGACTTGCGACGATCAACGGCCATCCTTCCATCTAAGATGCAAATCTTAGCCGTCCAAGGTCGGCAACCGACGCATGGTAACCTTTGGCCCAAAACCCTAGTTTTGGTCACGCCTAAACCGCGCCAAGGCATTTCAGCCATGCCACATGTGCCAATGGCATGCCAACCACCTTGCCGCGCCATACCATGTCGGCTTTCCCTATGCGGTTACCAAAACAAAGGCTGGCGACGATCAACGACCATCCTTCCATCTAAGATGCAAATCTCACCCGTCCATGGTCACCAACCAACACATGGTAACCTTTGGCCCAACGCCAAAACCCTAGTTTTGGTCACGCCCAAACCGCGCCAAGGCATGCCGGCCATGCCACATGTGCCAATGGCATGCCAGCCACCTTGCCGCGCCATACCATGTCAGCCTTCCCTATGCGGTTACCAAAATAAAGGCTTGCGACGATCAACGACCATCTTTCCATCTAAGATGCAAATCTTAGCCGTCCAAGGTCGCCAACCAACACATGGTAACCTTTGGCCCAAAACCCTAGTTTTGGTCACGCCCAAACCGCGCCAAGGCATGCCGGCCATGCCACATGTGCCAATGGCATATCAGCCACCTTGCCGCGCCATACCATGTCGGCCTTCCCTATGCGGTTACCAAAACAAAAGCTGGCGACGATCAACGGCCATCCTTCCATCTAAGATGAAAATATTAGCCGTCCAAGGTCGCCAACCAACAAATAGTAACCTTTGGCCCAACGCCAAAAACTTTATTTTCGCCACGCCCAAACCGCGCCAAGGCATGCCAGCCATGCCACATGTGCCAATGGCATGCCAACCACCTTGTTGCGCCATACCATGCCGACCTTCCCTATGCGGCTACCAAAACAAAGGCTTGCGAAGATCAACGACCACTTTTCCATCTAAGATGCAGATCTTAGCCGTCCAAGGTTACCAGCTAACGCATGGAAACCTTTGGCCCGACGCCAAGCCCTAGTTTGGTCACGCCCAAACAAAGCCAAAACCCTAACTTTTGGCCGCGCCTAAACTAGGCCATATTAAATCCGTACCAGCCATGCTTCCATGCCACTGGCTACCAAACGAAGGGTTGCAATAGTCAACGACTACCCTTCCTCTCAAGATGCAAAATCTCGACCGTGGAAGGTCACCACCGAGCCGGCAAGTCTCCCAAGCTCAACTTGCCGAACAACAACATGCTACATGTTTTCTACGAAAACACTTAAGACATCAACACATGTCACAAACTGGGAGATGCTCATTGGGTATTGGTTTGGCGGTTTACAACGTGCGGCGTACACTACGCCCATTATAAGATAGTGTCGTAAGGATGAGGCGGTTAGTAAATACAGGGAGTAATGGTGAAACGCTTTATTTTATGGAACATCAATTTCAGGAGTTACCGGTTACCACCTCCTCCCATTTACTCATCTGTTTTCCATTTCTTACGAGACCAGAGTACGTTTCACTTCGACTTGTATACATAGGTCTTACCTATTTCCACTGAACAACAAGTTCAGGTCAGGAGGATACAACACTCAGAAAGTATTTGCTAGATTTCCATCTGTTAGCTTCCCACTTTCGGATACAAGTCTTGAAACAACTACTCTTCCAGAATCAACTATTCTGGTCTCGACACTCTCTTCGCTTCCCTCCCCAAAACCAACCCTTCTCATTCACTTTGTGACCGGAGCAAGTATGGAACGGCCATTTCTTGGTTTAGGCCGGATGTGTACATATTGATCTCTCGAATCTAAAGTACTCCCTTGCAGTACATTGTTTAGGGTTTAAACTCGTTTCTCACCCACACACCCGAAATTACCAAAATCAGCAGAAATCGTTTCCACCCTCAAACAATTGGCGACCACAGTGGGAGGTTGATCTTTCGGTCACGATGTCAATTTTCAATCCTCGATCTCATACCTCGACCCAGACGTCAGGACAGTAAAATCAAACGATCCGTTCAGGAATCGACGACTCAGCTACTAGGCGGCTCGATTACCAGTCGTGACACGGCAAGGGACGACTGGGGACTTCCGAGGGGTTAGAAGCAAACGATCCGCCCAGGTATCGGCAACACGACAAGGAATGACTGGGGACTTTCCACAGTCACAGTGATGTTTCCCACAAAACTTGGTCTTACATCCGAGAGATTCCTTTTTCACCAAAAGATCCAAAAACCGAGTAAGTCTTTCCTAGACAAAATACGTGGTTTACTACTTCAGGTTTTCACGGGAATGATGAAACCAATAGACATGTTACGTTTCATCTCATGCTTACTGTCGACAAGTAATGCTCACGATTCAGTGGATTTCCTGGGATGTTTGCACCATTCGCAATCGTAACCAAAAAGCATCGTTATTCTAAAAATAGTTCATTCCAAATAATAATCCAAAACCCTCAAGGTAACATTTGTATGTCAAACCAAAAATCCAGGAAATCAAAACCGTAAATTAGGCGTTTCATTTGCCTTTAAAAAAAACAACCTAAAATAAGAAGTTCCGAAGACAGAAATGCGTTCAAGGAAAGTTTTTTAACAATGGCTTGCTCTTCTTTGCAAAAGCCTCTTTCGTGCTTTGTAGAGCCGCCCTCTTCAACTTCAGCTTCTTGGACAACTTTTCGACTTCCGCTTCCTGCTTCTTCACCATATCCGCAGAAGGACCTTCGACTGTTTCGGCCAGCAACTTTTCAACCTCAGAGAAACCTTCAACGAACCAAGGAACATTGAACTCTAAGTTTACACACGTGCCACGATGGAACCTCCAGCTCGAGACTACATCCTCAGAAACAGTATTACCAGTCACATTGCACATGTCATCAATCAAAGACAAAGCTTCCTCCACACGCTTAACCAACGCAAATCGACTAGTAATTTTCTTGGTCATGGCGATATGTCTGTAGCTTTCCCATATCCTGGTGTATAGCGCCGCGTGTTTGGCTGGCACACTAAATCCCCCGATCAACACATGATCCAGATGAGGAACCAGATATGGAGGGTTGAAAGTGGCGCTCGCGACTGCATCAGCAACCGACAAGGGATTCCTAACGAAAATTGCACCTGCGGCCACTGGAGTATTCTCCATTGTCTGAGTCACAACGACGTTTTAATCTCGATCAACATCCATTTCAAGGTCGCCCGATGCGGCTGTCACAGTTGGAGACAAAGTTGTATCTCCGCTAGTCTCCGTCTCAGGGCCATCTTTAGAAATGGATTCCCCCTATGATATCATGGATTACATATTTTCCAAAGAGAAAGGAAGAGAGGAAAGAAGAAAAAACATGCGGGAGACTCACTGATTCTCTTTCAGACCGAGTAGAGGAAGATTCAGCACTACTGTCGGAAGAACTACTCTCGCCATCAGTGGACTCTGAACTTTCATCCTTCTCGGGTTCCCCATCACCATGGATAAGCTCAGCACCGCCACCCTCTGTCTCGAGAAACGATGTTTTCTGACTACTTGCAAGTTTGGTAAAGGTGTTCACGCTGCTGAGACCCTGGGCAAGATACAAAGACGGATACTCAGAAAAGAAACAAGGATATACGCGGTCCAACTAAAATCAAGATAAAAAGCATACGTACTCGCATATTAGACGATCTGAAAGTCGGTATGGATGTCGAATCTGACTGGGAACCGTCTGCACGGTTTTTAGACCTTCGCTCCTTCACTTGGGGACTATCTGCATTCGGGCTAACGGATTTTCGCTTGGTCGAAGAAGGATCCCTCAGCAGTGGGTGCTCTGCTAAAACTGCAGGAGAAGGCTTACCGCGACGGTTTTCTACCACATCATTCACGAATCCATGGATAGTTAGAAACTCATCCTTCCAAAATATGTTATATTTTGAGGTTGTTGATGGATTTCATTCCGCAAGCGGAAAAGGGAGACTTTTACCCGACACAAGAACACTAGCATCGAGAGCAGTTGGCAACGAGTTTTCTGGAACAACCAGCTGACGAACGATTGGGACCTCTTGGTCAAAACCCATATGCAGCCGCCCTATCGATATTGTAAGAGACTGCTTTGCAAGATCCTCGAAAGAAAGACGGCACATGACCGGGCGTGCAGCTTCGCATGAACACCATATCTCCAACACTCATATCCTCTTTAGCAGAAGACAAAGACATGCTCGGAGCAGGAGAAAAGGTATTGATCTGAGTTATGGACGTATGCACCGGAGCCCATGGATGAAAATTGAACGTGTGCGAGTTGTCAAGGAATCCAACCAGGTTCGAACCAATCTTTGGGCGCTTATTCGACCAGCGCAGTATCCTAGAACCACCCCAAGACTCGGGAAGTATGGACAACGGTTTTGGAGCATACCTTTCGAAGTGCTCCCACAGCCACGCTTGGAGAAAGACGACATGAATATACGAATCCACTTTCATGTAGCCATTTGAAACGCACATGTCCGCGACCAGATGATCCAAGTGTGTGTACAGAGAACCAAGAAACAAGCCGCCAATAGGGAGAACGACACCTTTTGCCAATTTTATGGCAAACTTGATAAGTTCATGTTTTATCTCCTTCTTACCAGTGCCGTCATCGAAAATATCTCTGGATAACCAAAAAGCCAAGAACGCTGCGACATGAAGTGTACTATTTTTCTGATTTGGCTCCAACTCATCAGGAAACCATTGAGACACCCACCAGCCATAGAAGCACCTCGTCTCGTTTTCTTTCCGAACGAATCCTTTTGATTTCGAAACCAGAGCGACGCGCATTTCTTCTTCATCTGCAGACAACTTGACATCGAGGTTTCCTATTACGGGAAGGTTCAGCAAGACGGCCACGCTCTCTAAAGAGATAGTCATTTCACCCCACCTGCATATGGCCGTGTGAGTGTCCGGACACCATCTGGAAATAAAATCAACCAATCCTGGAATATCTTTCCTAATTTGAAGCACTGCGGAAGCCGCGACAGCATCCATAATCTGCGCCTTGGTCAAACTGGCTTTTACATATTCCTGACTCATCATGAATCGCATCCATTTCTCAAAGGGATGCAACGAACTCACACAGATTTTAAAGTCAATGGGAGAATCATAATACTCTTTCCTATGAATACAAAATCTTATTACACCTCCACGCCGAACTGACCAGGCCTCTCATTCACTTTCCGGACCAGTCAGAAGAATAGACACATACTTGGGATGATCTTTCCTAATTGTGGCGGATGTTGTAAACAACTCATCGTCTATGTTTGGCTTGGAATTGCCAACATCTTTCGGTACGGCAGAACTTTTCTCAAATGACATCCTAACGAAATTCTCTCACGCTACTTTCACCTTCGAAATAACTACAATGGAACAATACGAAGAGAAATTATTACGGAAAGTGCATGGAAATTATTTTATCAGACATAGGAGATCCATCATGGACGCAAACCAATTTGTTGCAAAGTCATAATGCGCATGAGCAAAGAAATGGGGACTGACAGACCCTGCATCACAACCTCATGCAAAGGCTACCCTGCAGCAGGAAATTTGCGCCCGGACAAGGAGGCGCGCCCCACCATGGGAACAATACACATGGCCATACCAGGAAAAGGGAGGAAACCCTAGGATCTAGGTTTTCATGGGAAGGGAATGACAATTACTAGCTCATGCATGCCTACTTTGCACAGTAACTGAGGCGGACAACATTACTACGGTATTCACACCTAAATGTTACTACAAGTTCACGCAAAGCATATTTATGGCTAGGATTCATACCAACACAAAAGAACAATATTTTTACAAGTTCATGAAAAGGTACGCCTACAGCTAGGGTTTGCACTAACACAAGAAAACAAGAAAAACAAGTTAAAGAGGAAGTGATGGAAGACATACCTGGAATTCGCTCGTCCGCTTTACTGTTACCACACGACCAGAATAAAAAAAAATATAAAGGTGTGAAATAAAAGGAGAGGCCGGCCCCCTTTTATAGGCGTGGTACTTAGGAGTTTGAATAAGGAAAGGACTTCCTATTTGAGTCAAGTAAGGAAAAGAGGCAACCGGGTCCGCAAAGACAAATCACCATGACAAGCCGTCCGCGCATGCTTTGCCTCACCAAACCGTGCCATTGCCTTGGACCCACCATGCCAAGCCGTCTGCACCATCCCTTTGCCCCACCACGCCAAGCCGTCCACATGATTTGCCTCACCAAACCGCGCCTTGCCTTGGACCCACCATGCCAAGCCATCCGCGGCATTGCCTTGGCCCCACCATGCCAAGCTGTCTGCCATTACCTTGGCCCCACCATGC
This sequence comes from Papaver somniferum, assembly GCF_003573695.1. Classification (NCBI taxonomy): domain Eukaryota; kingdom Viridiplantae; phylum Streptophyta; class Magnoliopsida; order Ranunculales; family Papaveraceae; genus Papaver; species Papaver somniferum. The sequence continues at coordinate 52,823,369 of NC_039368.1, read as the reverse complement.
CAAGCCGTCCGTGCCATGACTTGCCACGCCAACACCAACAACTCGCCAAGCCAGCGTCATGATGTTCCCTAACCCATCCAAGGTGATACATGACCAGACTAAGCCGACGATATTCATCTCACCACTTCACGGTCTACACCATAAATAGAATCTATGCAAGGCCGCCAAAAATGAGGATCATGAAATCTCCTTACCTCTCGAAGAAGGTTAGTCGGACTTTCCTGACCATCTTTTCACGACCAGTCATTTCGATTTTTATCCTCGTCTGTCACCATCTTTTGATTACCTCGCAACAATACTTCTATTCCGAGCTAAGCAGAGGACTTAATGTTGATGGTGGTTTTTAGCTTAGGGTCAAAATTGTAAAATTATACATATGACATGACGTCACTATGACCATTAGCACATTTATTGAATCAATCAGCATGCCTACGTAAGAATTACCGGGGTACCCTTTTTTTTACATGGGTCATGTTCCACGGCAGAACCATTAACACTGACTGGCATCATCTATGCCAAACCCTAATTCTCATGCTACCGCGTCAAGGCATGCCAACCATGCCAGCCGCACCTCTGTGCCAATGGCAGACCATGCCAGCCACGTCACCGCGCCAAGGCATGCCAACCATGCCAGCCACACCATTGTTCCAATGACATACCATGCCAGCCACATCTCTATGCCAAGGCATGCCAACCATGCCAGCCGCACCACTGCGCCAATGGCATGCCATGCCAGTCGCACCTCCGCGCCAAGGCATGCCAACCATGCCACCCGCACCTCCGCGCCAAGGCATGCCAACCATGCCAGCCGCACCACTGTGCAAATGGCATGCCATGCCAGCCGCACCTCCACGCCAAGACATGCCAACCATGCCAACCGCCCCTCCGCGCCAAGGCATGCCAACCATGCCAGCTGCACCTCCGCGCCAAGGCATGCCAACCATGCCATATGCACCACATGTGCCAATGGCATGCCAACCACCTTGCTGCGCCATACCATGTCGGCCTTCCCTATACGGCTACCAAAACGAATGCGTGTGATGATAAACGCTCACCCTTCCATCTTGGATGCAAATCTTAGCCGTCCAAGGTCGCCAAACAACGCATGGTAACCTTTGGCCCAAACCCTAGTTTTGGCCACGCCAAACCGCGCCAAGGCATGCCTTGCCACATGTGCCAATGGCATGCCAACCACCTTGCCGCGCCACACCGTGACGGCCTTCCCTATGCGGCTACCAAAACGAAGGCGTGTGATGATCAACGACCTCCCTTCCATCTTAGATGTAAATCTTAGCCATCCAAGGTCGCCAAACAACGCATGGTAACCTTTGGCCCAACGATAAAACCCTAGTTTGGCCGCGCCTAAACCACGCCAAGGTATGCCGGCCATGCCATATGTGCCAATGGCATACCGCGCCATCCACCTTGCCGCGCCTAAGCCATGCCATGTCGGTCTCCCCTCACGGCTGCCAAAACGAAGGCGTGCGACAATCAACGGCCACCCTTCCATCTCAGATGCAAATCTCAGCCGTCCAAGGTCACCAACCAACGCATGGTAACCTTTGTCCCAACTCCAAAACCCTAGTTTGGCCGCGCCTAAACTACGCCAAGGCATGCCGACCATGCCACATGTGCCAATGTCATGTCGCGCCTAAGCCATGCCATGCCGGCCTTCCCTATGCGGTTACCAAAACAAAGGCTGGCGACGATCAATGACCATCCTTCTGTCTAAGATGAAAATCTTAGTCGTCCAAGGTCGCCAACCAACGCATGGTAACCTTTGGCCCAACATCAAAACCTTTGTTTTGGCCACGCCCAAACCACGCCATGGCATGCCAGCCATGCCACATGTGCCAATGGCATGCCAACCACCTTGTCGCGCCATACCATGTCGGCATTCCCTATGCGGCTACCAAGACAAAGGCTTGCGAAATCAACGGCCACTTTTCCATCTAAGATGCAGATCTTAGCCGTCTAAGGTTACCAGCTAACGCATGGCAACCTTTGGCCCGACGCCAAACCCTAGTTTGGTCGCGCCCAAACAAATCCAAAACCTTAACTTTTGGCCACGCCTAAACTAGGCCATATTAAAGCCGTACCTGCCATGCTTTCATGCCACTGGTTACCAAACGAAGGGTTGCAATAATCAACGGCTACCATTCCTCTTAAGATGCAAAATCTCGACCGTCGAAGGTCACCACCGAGCCGACAAGTCTCCCAAGCTCAACTTACCGAACAACAACATGCTACATGTTTTCCACGAAAACACTCGAGACATCAACACATGTCACAAACTGGGGGATGCTCATTGGGTATTTGTTTGGCGGTTTATAACATGCAGTGTACACTGTAAGACAGTGTTATAAGACAATGTTATAAGGATGAGGCAGTTAGTAAATACAGGGAGTAATGGTGAAATGCTTTCTTTTATGGAACATCAATTCTAGGCGTTATCGGTTACCACCTCCTCCCATTTACTCATTCGTTTTCCATTTCTTACGAGACCAGAGTACGTTTCACTTCGACTTGTATAAATAAGTCTTACCTATTTCCACCGAACAACAAGTTCAGGTCAGGAGGATACAACACTCAGAAAATATTTTCTAGCTTTCCATCTGTTAGCTTTCCACTTTCTGATACAAGTCGTGAAATAACTACTCTTCCAGAATCAACTATTCTGGTCTCAACACTCTCTTCGCTTCCCTCCTCAAAACCAACCCTTCTCCTTCACTTTGTGACCGAAGAAAGTCTGGAACGACCATTTCTTGGTTTAGGACGGATTTGTACAGATTGATCTCTCGAATCTAAAGTACTCCCTTGCAGTACATTGTTTAGGGTTTAAACTCGTTTCTCACCCACATACCCGAAATTACCAAAATCAGCAGAAATCGTTTTCACCCTCACACACAAGTAATTTAGTGTTCTTTTGTGCTTTGAAGGAAACATCCTTTCCGATTTTGGATGTATGCTCATGATCAAAGATCTTTAGCTTTCCAACCAATGTATTTCTGGAAAGATTATCAAGGTTATTTCGCTCAACGATGGCATGCTTCTTAGATTCGTATCTAGATAGTAGCGATCTGAGAATTTTCATCACAATGTCCTTTTCAGGAATAGTCTTACCCAATGCAAAAGATGCATTAACAATTTCAGACACTATGTGATTAAACACATCAAATGTATCTTCATCTGCCATACGAAGGTTCTCCCAATAGGAATTAAGGTTTTGAAGCCTAGCTTCCTTTTCACTGGAGTTACCTTCAAATACGGTTTCTAAGATATCCCAAGCATCTTTAGACCTAGTGCAATTTGACACATGGTGCTGAAGATTTGGGGTAATGGCATGTATGATGGCATTCAAACCGTCGGAATTTTGCTTTGCAACAAGTATCTCGGCAGGACCGTATTCACCAATATTCTTGGAAATGTTTACATCTCCAACTGACACAATGGGAGCATCATAGCCATTAACAACATATACCCGTGATTGAAAATCACATGCTTGAAGAAAAGCTCGTATAGCAATTTTCCACCATAAGTAATTAGAGCCATCGAAGACTGGTGGTACGTTAATAATGATAGCACCTCTGTCCATAGATTCAGATCGCTACAAACACAGACTTGTAAGGTCTTGAACGTGTTTGCCTGCTCTGATACCAATTGAAAAAGCGGGGGTCTAACAACACCACCCAATATTTCGCTTAGCAATCTGTATCGACAAACTCGAATATACTTTTAAGAGAATCAACAAGACTCAATCAATTAAAAGTATATCAACGAGTTTATATCTCTCTTCTTGATTTGATTTACTCAAGTAAGAACTGCGAGTTCAAATCAAATAGAAGGAATAACTTGGGTGGTACCAAAGACCAATTTCCAAGGATCAATCAACAACCAAAGGTCGGATTTCCAATTGATTGATTCAAACGCACAACCTGTATTATTTCAATTATATAAACAAATATAATGCGGAAATAAAAATAACACAGACACCAGAAATTTTGTTAACGAGAAAATCGCAAATGCATAAAAACCCCGGGACCTAGTCGAGATTGAACACACACTGTATTAAGCTGTTACAGACACTAGCCTACTGCAATCTAAATTCAGACTGGACTGTAGTTGAACCCCAATCAGTCTACCACTGATCCAAGGTACAGTTGTACTCCCTACGCCTCTGATCCCAGCAGGATATTGCGCACTTGATTCCCTTAGCTGATCTCACCCACAACTAAGAGTTGCTACGACCCAAAGTCGAAGACTTGACAATAAACAAATCTGTCTCACAAAGACAAGTCTATCAAAGGCTCAATCTGTCTCCCACAGATAAACCCTAAAAGGTTTTGTTCCGTCTTTTGATAATAATCAAGGTGAACAGGAACCAATTGATAATCCGGTCTTATATTCCCGAAGAACAGCCTAGAGTTATCAATCACCTCACAACAATCTTAATCGTATGGTAGCGAAACAAGATGTTGCGGAATCACAAACAATGAGATGAAGATATTGGTGATTACTTTTTATATCTTGTCTATCGGAGATATCAATCTCAATCCAATCAATCTGATTGTACTAGTACGATAGAAGATGCAAGATCAGATCACACAACTATGATAAAAGTAGTATCGGTTTGGCTTTACAATCCCAATGAAGTCTTTAAGTCGTTAACCTGGTTCTAGAAGAAGAAAACCAAAGGTTAAAGGAGAACCGACTCTAGTATGCAAACTAGTATCACACATGAGGTGCGGGGATTAGTTTTGCACAGATACTAGAGTTCCCTTTATATAGTCTTTCAAATCAGGGTTTGCGATTAAGTTACCTTGGTAACAAAGCAATCAATATCCACCGTTAGATGAAAACATGATTTAGATTCAAACTAATATTTCTCAACCGTTAGATCGAAAACTTAGCTTTTTACACACACTTGACAATGCATGCTTCTAGGTTTGTTAACCGTACCCAAACGTATGCACTTGTTGGTTCAATAATAGTTAACCAAATGGTTAGCCATATGAGCATTTCATATCAACCACGTTCTTCTTCACCATAACCAGTTCAAATGACTTCAAATTAACTAGTTATAGAGTTGTTCAATTGCAAGGAAATCTCATGTACTACACAAGACATAATTGAAGCAAAGATGATTTGATTCACTCGAATCGGTTCATGAACTTTTATAGCCACGGTTTGCAAACTGAATTCCTTAGTATTTTTAAGTTTAAGTTCAGAAATCATCTTCAGATATATAACCTTCTCAAGTTCGCAGACTAGGTTCGCGGACTTAAGTTACCGGGCAGAGTTTACAAACTCCAGCAGAAATTCTCGGAAAAGAGAACTTCGCCGGTTCGCGGACTGGGTTCGCGGACTGAGTTCGTGGACTTAGCTTCGCAAGTAGTTTGTAAACTCCAGCGGAAATTCTCGGGTTTGAGAACTTCGGCAGTTCGCGGACTTGGCTCACGCCATTCTTCCGGTTCTCTTGATCAACAAAGTTCGCAAACTTTGGTTCAAGGAATAGGACTTATACATAAATGTGTTTCCACAACAATGCTTATGTCCACCATTGGTTATGTAATCTAAACTCTCATTTCAATCATTGAAACATTCTTAGAGGACGTTATACAGTTGTTACACCATTTCTCGTCAAAGCAATTTTCAAGATGATTGAAACATATCATGAATTTCGTCACATGGTAAAGATAAACTTGGTTAAAGCGAAAAGCTTACCAACTCATATTTGGAGATATAGATAGGCGAGGTATACTCGACTCGAAATACCAAATGTGTATAATCAAATTCTATATATATATATCATACGACTTCTTGTCTAAAAGAGTAGGAGATAGATTAGATAGACTTTTGAGTGATAGATAAGTTCAAGTCTTCACATACCTTTTTGTCGAGAATTTCCACCGGTTCCTTGAGTAGTTCTTCTACTTGTATGATGAATCGCCATGAAGTCCTTGAGCTCAACTACACTTTCTATCCTAGTACGAAACTTAGCTATAATAGACTACAAATCAAGACTTATAGTTTTGATCACTAACATTGACAAACATGATTGAGATAGCAACGCATGCGAGTTCGACCGAGCAATGCTCTAACATTAAGTCCGCGAACCTAGTCCGCGTACATGAGTTGGTTATTTCTAAAGACGATTATTTATGAACTTATACTTATATAAACTAAGGTATGCAAGTTTGCAAACCGTGGATATAAAGTTCATGAATCGGTTCGAGTGAATCAAATCGTTTTTGCTTCGATTGTGTCTTCTATACTTCTATAAGATCTAAGCAACTAAACAACTCTCTAACTAGTTCATTTGAGTCATATGAACTATTTATAGTGAAGAAGAATATGGTTGATATGAAAGTGCTCATATGGATAACCATTTGGTTAACTATTGTTGAGCCAGCAAATGTACATGTTTGGGTACGGTTACACAAACCTAAAATCGTGCATTTCATTTGTGTGTAACAAGCTAAGTTTTCGATCCAACGGTTGAAAGATATTAGCTTGAATCTAAACAGGTTTTCATCTAACGGTGAATATTGAATGCTTTGTTACTAAGCTAACGTTGATTGCAAACCCTGATTTGAAATATTATATAAGGGAGAACTCTAGCAACTGGGAAACCTAATCCCCACACCTCCTATGTGATACTAGTTGTATTAGCTAGAGTCGATTCTCCTTTAACCTTAGGTTTCTTATTGAAAACCAGGTTAACGACTTAAAGACTTCATTGGGATTGTGAAGCCAGACCGATACTACTTTCTCGTAGCTGTGTGATCTGATCTTGCTATTTCTATCGTACGAGTAAAATCGCAAAGATTGGGTTGAGATTGATATCTCCGATAGGAAAGATATAAAAGTAATCACAAACATCTTCGTCTCATCGTTTGTGATTCCAAAATATCTTTTCGCCGCGTCGATTAAGTTTATTGTGAGGTGATTGATAATACTGAGCTGTTCTTCGAGAATATAAGTCTGGTTTATCAATTGGTTCCTGTTCACCTTGATTTATCAAAAGACGGAACAAAACTCGTAGGTTTTTCTGTGGGAGACACATTTATCTATTACCGTAAACTTTTCTGTGTAATACAGATTTGTTTATTAAAGTCTTCGACTTTGGGTCGTAGCAACTCTTAGTTGTGGGTGAGATCAGCTAAGGGAATCAAGTACGTAGTATCCTGTTGGGATCAGAGACGTAAGGAGCATAACTGTACCTTGGATCAGTGTGAGATTGATTGGGGTCAACTACAGTCCAGACCGAAGTTAGTTTGTAGTAGGCTAGTGTTTGTAATGGCTTAATACAGTGTGTGTTCAATCTGGACTAGGTCCCAGAGTTTTTCTGCATTTGCGATTTCCTCGTTAACAAAATTCTGGTGTCTGTGTTATTTCTATTCCGCATTATATTTTGTTATATAATTGAAATATCACAGGTTGTGCATTTGAATCAATCAATTAGAATATCCAACCTTTGGTTGTTGATTTACATTGATTGATACTTGAACATTGGTCTTTGGTACAGTTCAAGTGATTTCTCTTGTATTCAATTAGACTCGCAGATTTCTATTTGCTTGAGTAAGAATTGAATCGAGAAAGAGAGATATAACTCCTTGATATATTTTATTAAGATTGATTCTAGTTGATTCTCTTGAAAGTATATTGTAGTTAGTCCATACAGACTGCTAAACGAAATATTGGGTATAATTGTTGTACCCCTGCTTTTTCAATGTGCATAACTCTTATCATTAATTTTCCAAGGATATTCCTTGATGCTCAAGGTGATCCCAAACCAAAATATTGAAAAGCATTAAATTATGATTTTCAAATATATATATATATATATGTTTTAATTACCGGTAATTAAAGCATATCCTCTGTAAAAGGGTTATTAGTTAATGTGCTAAATTAATAATATAAATTTTTTAAGAGAAATTACGAAAAATATTGTTTGACATTTATTGGAAATAGGAAAACCGAAATTAAGTACTTTAATGCATATCTTGAGAATATTTTTGGTTTTGGAATTTCTTTGTTGTCCAAACATCCTTGGTCTATAAATACTTGATTTTCCATTTCTTGCAAACTATCCTAAGATCCAGACAAACTTCATCTTTGTTGTTTCTGGTGGAGTCGTCTATCCGGAGAGGAAAGTACTGAAAAGGCGAGGGTACCCAAATATACCTCAAGCTAAAACTTTTCCTACCTATAAGTCCTTTCTACGAAAGTGATTGTCTATGGACTGAGTCGAGACAATACAACTAATCGGTTCACACTTCGTGTGGTCGTCTATGGATACGAGATCGAGACAATACAACAAAGAAGTATGTTTACTTGATACAAAGGTTCGGACTTAACTAAACACAATAGGATTGCTTACCAAGTAAATAGGAATTAACGTTTGTGTAATTTACTTTAATTATAATAAAACAATTATAATGCGGAAAATAAAAGTAAATGACACAGCAAAATTTTGTTAACGAGGAAAACTGCAAATGCAGAAAAACCCCGGGACCTAGTCCAGAATTGGATACTCTCAGGATTAAGTCGCTACACAAAATTACACTAACTTCGTATAGTTGAGACCAAGTAACTAACCCTATAGTTCACCTAGTTCCGTTTGTATTCCCACGCCTCCAACTTATAAATAAGTCACATACTTGGATCAATCCCTTTGGTTCGTATTCCAAACAGTAAAGGAACAAGAAATCTGTTTGGTATCAACTCTATTCAACCAAGTGATATGAGTCGGACAAAGGCTCTTCCGTTTATCTCAACATAAACTCCTTCGTCAGGTCTAGATCTATCTTATGTTCAATCACCCAAAGGTAATTGATTAAGATAAAGCCAACAACACCTTTAATCCGAAGAACCGTGTTGATGCCGATCTACTCAATTAATCAATCCAATCTACCACAAGGATAAACTGATTACTAATTGGATCCTTTTTTACCGAAATAAGTATTGTGCACACCAAAGGCTGTAAAACCCAAGTCAGATCTTCAATATCTTCTTTGTCTTCAAATCTTCTTAAATCTTCAATAAAAACCTGCACACAATCACTTGAATCTTTTGTGATCAATCACGCACGGAACGGAGTCTGTTAACAATGGATTATCACAAGATCGTCTTTAGAACTAACAACAGTCTAAAGATCCCTGTGGAAACTATGAACTAGTTTGAGTGAATTTTATATCAGAAGAGAAGATTCTCAAGAATAAACAAACTAGGTGCAATCATATTTCAACCACCGTTAGTCAATCAAATCAATCGAAAACAAAGATAAACCGCAATTATCTAGTTTCCCACCAACGGGTCGCGCTAGAGCTTCTCAATCCCAAATAAGACTTTAAACTGAGCGGCAGTAAGAGATTTCACCTAATTATATTACTCTCCTCTCCTATAGGCGGCTACACCAGTAACAACAACAAAAGAGTAAATCTGTTGTTACGAAGGATTAGTTTGCTAGAAAGGAAAACTTCGTGTATTTATATACAAGGAAGTTTGGACACCAAGGAATTTACAAAACCGAAAATATTCTCAAGATATTCATAAAAGCACAACTTCGGTTTCCATAATTCTTGGAAATGCTCCATCCAGAAATAGCGATCGAAATCTCCCGAAAAATCTAATTAGTAGATGCACATTACTAATTCTGTAAGTTCCCTACAAAATGAAATTAATAACCTTGATTAAAATATTCTTAACTTACTTATGTTTTGATCTTGTGATTCTATTCCCTTAGCCGTTAAGGAATATCTTTGAACAATTATAGAAATAAACATTCACAACACGTTTCAAAGTTTGTCGACATCTTTACTTTGTAATATCTCTTTCACACTTACAACCTTGAAACCGATTTGCCACACTTCCAAACAAGTTTAGAATTGGTTCATCTGACTTTCAAGAACTATGTGATTGATCAAACCAACATTCAATCACAATCATGGGTTTAACGGTTCTACCAAAACAAGTTTCGGTTCCACCTCCATGTGAGTACTACGCATAGTCACACTAGCTTCCCAAAGATTCGGTTGACTAGGTACTAGGATCGGTTCTCCACATATATATGGTATCTAACTTATATGTGTTGCACATGTCCATAGGATCGGTTCCCCTTTCTGCTATAAACCTTGTTGCACCCCATACAAGGATCGGTTCCCCTAGATGTATTGCACCCCTTACAAGGATCGGTTCCCTTTCCCTTACTAGGATCAGTTCCCTTTCCCTTACAAGGATCGGTTCCCTTTCCCCAAGGTCAGACATAACCCGATCATACCACAGGTGATTACTTAAGATTGGTTTTACTAATAAAAGTTATACCAATACATAAGTCAGGATTTTGTGAATAGTTCTACCAGGAACAAAACAAGATGTGAGCGGTTATACTCTATCACACATATTGGTTGTTCATAAGATATGCAATGAATAACAAAACCAATAACTCCTGGCAATTTCCTTTTCGGTTCACAAACAAGTTTATGAACTTACTTCCTCAGAACACATGTAAACATTGTTCCCTAGGATGAAATCCTCACCTCATACCCATACATAATTACAATAGCATTCAAATGATTATGGTGATGTCTTATCTACAAAGTTTAATGGTTAAGAAATAAACCTCGTATTGTATTCCTTAATACTATGTATATCTAGGGTTCATATATGCTTTGCAGTTATGTTTTCAATATGCATGACTTGAAATATACGTTAGGGAATGAAACAGTTCAAGTCAAATATCACTAACCTCAAGTGGAAGGATGATTGTTGTCGTTGTAGCTCCTTGCTTCACATCTTCAAGACTTCGCAATACTTGTAATGTCTCATATCCTAATACTTTCAAGCTAACCTATACGAAGTTTAACTCTAGTACATAATCAAGCGACTATGAACATGAGTTTTGATTCACTAAAATATGACAACCAAACTTGACATACCAATGCTTGGTGGGTTCAACCGATCAATGCTCTAACATTCAAACTAGATCAAAGATTTAACGTTTTGACAGATCTAAGTAATTCCAGATCTGTAAGATAGATTCATTGATTTGCCGTTGTCAACAGACTCTGTTCCGTGCGACAAATCAATAAGGAATCAAGTTTCTTTTTGCAGGTTGTTACTTTTAAGATTAAATCGAAGATTGAAGACTTTGAAGATTTGAAAACTCTGTTCTTGTGTTTTGATCTTGGTGTGACTTTCTGTGACTTGATTTTCCGGGATTAAAAGGTTATTTATTTTCAATAAACACAAGCCTTTTGAGACCAACAAGTTGTTTGTAATCAAGATTTATTTTTTCGATAATCATTGTCTTGTTTGATCTCGTAACCTAGGAGCTTCGGATCTGGTAACAGATCTTAAAAATTGAAGATCCGTAACTGTGCTTTTATCATATATTTCGGTATTATAATTAAAAAAATGAGTTTGGTTACGAAAAAGTTTTGATCATTTACTGTTTGGAATACAATCGAAAGGAATCTTGTTTTACCACTTGTAAGATAGGTCGCAGAAGTTATTGTGAACCATTAAAAAGATCTACTAGATAGATCTACCAGATCTAATACTCCTAATGAGAATGTCTATTAGGCTAGGATATCTGGTATTCTAATATCTGTTGAGAACTTCGGTTCCGCTAGATGTTATCAAAACAAGAATATTGTTGAAGCTGGGTAACTAGCTAGGATTCTAGATTTCTTGGTCTTGTCTACACGAAGTTGCAGGTTTACTTTTTGTAATGTCTTAATTCATTGAGTATTCAAAGCTGGACTAGGTGATGAGGTTTTCTACAAGATTCTAGTTTTCCTCGTTAACAAAATTTTGGTGTGTGCTTAATACAAAACTTGTAAGACGAATGCAATACGGAGATTGCAGTAGAAACGAAAAGAATGAAACGGATACGAAAACAGAAGTTGAAGTAAAATAAGATGTTTAAACGAAAAAGAAAAATGCAGGAAAATATTCTTTAAGTTTTAATGTTCAATAATAATGTAACTAAACTTGAAACATGACTCGACTTAAATAGGCTTAACGTAGCCGACTTAAAAACTAAATTAAGGAAGAAGGAGTTTAACTATCTTAGGTAACAAGTGTTTAACTAAAAATGGAACTCTTAAGAACTATATTTAGAAATAAGAAGAAACTAAGCTTGTGCTGCAAGACATTGTGCATGTTGTACGACATCAATCCTCCCTTCTTGAATGGAGCTCGTCCTCGAGATATATGAAATTAGAAAAATCTCATTGTCTCCATGGAATATGAAAACTTCTCGAACATTGAATACATTGGATATGTTCCAGTCAGGTGGAAGATCTATGACATATGCATTGTCAGTGATACGTTTCAAAACTATTATGGACCATATTTCTTCATTTTGGTCTTATTGTAAGTACTAACAGGAAATCTCTCCTTTCTTAAATGAATCATAACCAATTATCTTTCTTTAAAAAATTTAAGGCGTCTGTGTTTATATGCAACTGCCTTATATTTTGCATTTGATTATTCAAGTTTGTTCTTAACTTCATGATGAAGTTGAGAAGCTAGTTCTATCATGGAATCCGCTTTTGTATTTGAATTTTGTAACTTAGGAAGAACCACAAGGTCCAAAATATGATTAGAAACTTTAGAATATACAATCTCAAAAGGAGTCTTACCAGTAGATAGATTCACTGAGGTATTAAACAAAATTCCGTATGTGGTAAGAGAACATCCCATTGTTTGCAGTTGTCCATGCACTTGGCTCAAATTAATTTCCCAAAGATCGATTAACTACTTCTGTCTGAAGATCTGTTCGTGGATGAGAAGTAGTACTAAACTGTAATACAGTTCCAAGTCGCATCCATAAAGATTTCCAAAAGTAACTCAAACCTTTGTATCACGGTCATAGGTAATTTATTTTGGTACTCCATGAAGGCGAACAATCTCCTTAAAGAATACAGAAGCTACATTAGATGCATCTATAGATTTCTTACAGGCAATAAAATGTGACATCTTAGAATAGCGATCAACCACCACCATGACTGAATCATTACCCTTAGCAGTACGAGGCAATCCCAAAATAAAACCCATACTTACATCTACCCAAGGTGCATCTGGAACTGGTAATGGAGTATATAAACCAGTATTTTGAATAGTACCTTTAGCTTGCTGGCACACCATGCATTTCAAAACGTACTTTTGAACATCACGCTTTAAGGAAGGCCAAAAATAACGTTCCTCCACAAGAGAAATAGTCTTGTCACGGCCAAAGTGTCCACCAAGTCCACTTCCATGAAGTTCTCTAATAAGATGAAGACGTAAAGAACCATGAGGTATGCATAGACGATGACCCTTGAATAAAAAACCATCTTGAATAAGGAAATCATCTACATTATGATTTGTGGAACCATATTTTTCCCATATGGACTTAAAAACTCCATCCTCTACATAAATGTCTTTAATATAATCAAAAGAAAAGCTCTCATTACGAATGGATGCAAGTAGATGATCTCTCCTACTTAATGCATCAACAACTTGATTAGTCTTCCCACTTTTGTGCCTCACAGAAAATGTATATTTATTGATTGTAGACAACCAACGATCATGCATTCTGTGAATCTTGGCAGATGTTTGTAAAAACTTCAACGCATGGTTATCAGTATTGACAACAAAATATCTATCGATTAAATAAGTATGACATTGCTTCAAAGATTGAACTAAAGCAAGCAGCTCAAGTTCATAAGTAGACCACTTTTTCTGAGTATCTGAATTTTTCTCACTGTGAAAAGCAACAAGATGGCCTTCTTGAGATAATATTGCACCAATGCCAATGATGGAAGCATCACAATCAATTTCAAAATGTTTAGAAAATTCAGGTAAATTCAGGTAAATCCAGAACTGGAGTTGTACAAACCTTTGTTTAAGAGTATAAAAACTCTTATCAGCCTCTTCAGTCCAAACAAATTTGTCTTGGTTGAGACATTCAGTAATGGGTGCTGCAATAGTACTGAAATTTCTAATAAATCTTCTATAGGATGAATCCAAGCCATGAAAACTCTGAATATCTTTAACTGAAGTAGGAATAGGCCATTCTTCAATAACTTTAATTTTAGAAGGATCAACATGAATGCCTTTATCAGATACAACATATCCCAAAAAATTAACTTCAGAAGATAGGAAAGTACACTTATTTAGATTCACAAACAAAGTATTATCTTGTAACACTTGAAAAACTTTGGACAGATAAAGAAGATGTTCCTTTTCACTACGACTGAAGATCAAAATATCATCAAAATAAACAATAACAAATTTACCAAGGAAAGGTTGTAGAACCTGATTCATAAGTCGCATGAAAGTACTTGGAGCATTTGATAATCCAAAAGGAATAACAAGCCACTCATATAACCCTTCTCTTGTTTTGAAAGCAGTCTTCCATTCGTCTCCTTCACGAATACGAATTTGATGATATCCACTTCTTAAATCAAGTTTTGAAAATATGATAGAACCAGTTAATAAATCAATCATATCATCAATACGAGGAACAAGGAATCTATAAGGAACAGTGATTCTATTTTCAAGCCTCTGCAATCAATACGCATTCTCCAACCATTATCCTTTTTGGTCAATAAAAATGCAGGACAAGCACAAGGACTATTGCTTGGCCGTATCAACCGTTTGGATAGTAAATCATTAACTTGTCCTTGTAATATTTCATGTTCAGTTGAGCTTAAACGATAATGCGCTTGATTAGGAAGAGATGCACCGGGAGTGAAATCAATACAATGTTGCAAGTCTCGTAAAGGAGGTAAAGAGATAGGTAATTCATCCGGAAATAAAGAATCAAATCGAGATAATAATGGTTTTACCTTTTATGGAATATTAATCATTGGTTTAGCTACTTCATGAGAACTCAAAGTATGAGAGGTATGTAAGGAACGAGCAATAGTATCCACCAAAGCGCTAGTCTTTTCATCACAATGTTCTCGAATAACAGAAGTAAATTTTGAAGGACATGATCTCTTTAACTTCCCTTGATGAGTAAAAGTATAAGTGTTGTCAAATAAGTTGTGTACTGCTTGAATGTCATGTTGCCAGGGTCTTCCAAGTAAAAGGTGAGAAGCAGACATATCAATAACATCACACAACACAGAGTCTTCATATCCTGGGAAAGAGAAATCAACAACACACTTATGGGAATTTTGTTGAGTAGAAGAACCATTAAGGAATTAACCCAACCACCCGTGTACAGATGTGGATGTGGAGTAACTGAAAATCCAAGTTTTTCAACCACATGAGCAGCGACATAATTTTCCATACTGCCATTATCAATGATCATATCACATACTTTACCTCCAATGGTACACTTAGCTCGAAAAATACTGTGTCATTGAGAAAGACAAAGTTGATTGAGTAAAAGTGGATGAATAATACCCACCAAATGTTCACCATAAGCATCATAAATTTCAGTAGGTTCGCCTGAAAATGCGGGGGTCTAACAACCACACCTAACAATTCGTTTGGCAATCTGAGAGGACTTACTCCAACAAACTTTCTAGAGAATCAACTAGACAATCAGATTGAACACCACACTGTATTAAGCCGATACAGACATTAACCTACTACCAATTAACTTCGGACTGGATTGTAGTTGAACCCTAATAAATCTCACACTGATTCAAGGTACACTTGCACTCTTTACGTCTCTGACCCCATCAGGATACTACGTACTTGATTCCTTTAGATGATCTCACCCACAACCAAGAGTTGCTATGACCCAAAGTCGAAGACTTGATAGACAAATCTGTCTCACACAGAAAAGTCTATAGGATTGAATAATTTTTTCTCCCACAAAAATACCCAAGAGTTTTTGTTCCGTCTTTTGATAAATCAAGGTAAACAAGAACCAACTGATAAACCGGACTTATATTCCCAAAGAATAACCTAGTATTATCAATCACCTCACAATAAACTTAATCGAATAGCGAAACAAGTTACTGTGGAATCACAAACGATGAGACGAAGTTTGTTTGTGATTACTTTTCTATCTTGCCTATCAGGAGATATAAAATCTTGAGCCAATTATTTCAATTGCACTCAACACGATAGAAACGGCAAGATCGGATTACACAACTATAAATATAATAGTTGGGTCTGGCTTCACAATCCCAATGAAGTCTTCAAGTCGTTAACCTACAGGGTCTCGAGAAGAAACCTAAGGTTAAAGGAGAATCGACTCTAGTTATGCAACTAGTAACACACATGAGGTGTGGGGATTAGGTTTCCCAGTTGCTAGAGTTCTCCTTTATATAGTTTTCAAATCTGGGTTTGCAATCCAAGTTACTTTGGTAACAAAGCATTCAATATTCACCGTTAGATGAAAAACCTGATTCAACCAAGCTAATATCTTTCAACCGTTATATCGAACTTAGCTTGTTACACACAAATGAAATGTACCCTCATTTAGGTTTATGTAACCGTACCTAAACGTGTACACCACGTTGGTTCACAAATAGTTAACCGAGGTTAGCCATATGATTGCTCTCATATCAACTTTATTCATCTTAACCATAACTAGTTCAAATGGCTCAAATGAAACTAGTTAAGAGTTTTTTAATTGTTTAGAAAACACAATTGAAATCAAATCGGTTTCATTCACTTGAATCAATCATGAACATTATAGCAACGACTTGCAAAGATTGGATTCCTTTTGATTTAAATGTTTAAGTTCATGGACTTGACCGATTTGACAAAGTAACCAGCTTAAGTATGCGTACAGGTATGCGTACTTAAGCAACCGGTTTTGAGTTTGTAAAGTTTCCAAACTCGGCATAAATTTCTGGTTCAAAAAATTCCGCCAGTATGCGTACAGGTACGCATACTTAAGGTGACTAGTTAAGAGTTTTGCCAAAACCAAACTCAACAGAAATTCTCGGTTTGAGAACTTCCGCCAGTATGCGTACGGGTATGCATACTTAACCTGTCTCCTTCACCAATTTCGTATACACACATATGGATACTCTTGGCTTCCGATTTACGGACTTATACAGTAATGTACGAACACACTATATATGCTTATATCCAAAGATGGTTACATCATCAACTCTTTATTTCAATCATTGAAACATTCTTCTATAACGTCAATAGCCATTTTCACACACTATTAGCATCAAAGCAATTTTCAAGATATTGAAATAATCATTATTGAAACCTTCCAACTCTTACACCAAATGATTGTATCACACAAACCACGTAAGATGTTACTCGGAAATTTTCTCATGATATAAGATGAACTTGGTCGAAGCGAAATCTTACCGACACATATTTCAAGTAATTTGTAAGCGAGATATACTCAGCTCGAAATCTCAAATGTATATAAATAAATCTATATTGTAACACGACTTATGTCTCAATATAGGTGAAAAAGCGGGGGTCTAACAACACCACCCAATATTTCGCTTAGCAATCTGTATGGACTAACTCCGAAATACTTTCTAGAGAATAAACTAGACAGTCAGACTCAATATAGGTAAAAGTATCTCAAGGATTTAATATCTCTATCTTGTTTTGATTTACTCGAGCTAATAGAAATCAGCGAGTCTTTAATCAAACACAAGGAATAACTTGGATGGTACTAAAGACCAATATCCAAGGATCAATCAATATCAATCAACAACCGAAGGTCGGATTTCCAATTCATTGATTCAAACGCACAACCTGTATTATTTCAATTATATAAACAAATATAATATGAAAATAGAAATAACACAGACACCAAAAAATTTGTTAATGAGGAAACCGCATATGCAGAAAAACCCCGGGACCTAGTCCAGATTGAACACATACTGTATTAAGCCGCTACAGACACTAGCCTACTCCAAGCTAACTTCGGACTGGACTGTAGTTGAACCCCAATCAGTCTCCCACTGATCCAAGGTATATTTGTACTCCTTACGCCTCTGATCCCAGCAGGATACTGCGCACTTGATTCCTCAGCTGATCTCACCCACAACTAAGAGTTGATACGACATAAAGTCGCAGGCTTTGACAATAAACAAATCTGTCTCACACATACAAGTCTATAAAAGGATCAATATGTCTCCCACAGATAAACCCTAAAAGGTTTTGTTCCGTCTTTTGATAATAATCAAGGTGAACAGGAACCAATTGATAATCCGGTCTTATATTCTCGAAGAACAGTCTAGAGTTATCAATCACCTCACAACAATCTTAATCGTATGGTAACGAAACAAGATGTTGCGGAACCACAAACAATGAGACGAAGATGTTTGTGATTACTTTGTATATCTTGCCTATCGGGGATGTCAATCTCAAGCCAATCAATCTGATTGTACTCGTACGATAAAAGATGCAAGATCAGATCACACAACTGCGATAAAAGTAGTATCGGTCTGGCTTCACAATCCCAATGAAGTCTTTAAGTCGTTAACCTGGTATTAGAAGAAGAAAACCAAAGGTTAAAGGAGAATTGACACTAGTATGCAAACTATTATCACACGTGGGGTGTGGGGATTAGTTTTACACAGATACTAGAGTTCCCCTTATATCGTCTTTCAAATCAGGGTTTGCAATTAAGTTACCTTGGTAACAAAGCAATCAATATCCACCGTTAGATGAAAACCCGATTTAGATTCAAGCTAATATTTCTCAACCGTTAGATCAAAAACTTAGCTTGTTACACACACTTGACAATGCACGCTTCTAGGTTTGTTAACCGTACCCAAACGTAGGCACTTGTTGGTTCAACAATAGTTAACCAAAAGGTTAGCCATATGAGCATTTCATATCAACCACGTTCTTCTTCACCATAACTAGTTCAAATGACTTCAAATGAACTAGTTAGAGAGTTGTTCAATTGCAAGGAAATCTCATGTACTATACAAGACACAATTGAAGCAAAGATGATTTGATTCACTCGAATCGGTTCATGAACTATTATAGCCACGGTTTGCAAACTGCATTCCTTAGTCTTTTTAAGTTTAAGTTCATAAATTATTGATAGGTGTAGAATACACCTTATTTACTATATTTTTTTTATGCTTTCTCTGCTATGTTTTCTTGTAAATTATGTACTTTACGCGTGTTTTTGAGTTATTAGGTACTCTGGAGTCATGCAGAAGAAAAGAAGAAGAAATCACCCAAAATTGCACAAGAAGGACAAAATCATCAATTCATCAGGTGAACATCATTGGGAGCCGAATCAAGGTTAATGGGATGCTAATCCAGGGTGTCTCCAATCCTAAGTATGGGTGTAAATAACTGTCTCAGTCTGGGAAGGCCCTTACAAGGTGACCGGGTGTTGAATAACAAATCCAACCTAACCCTATAATCGAGAGATTTCTTTCTCTCTTTCATTCATTGTTCACCTGAAATTAAAGAGGAAAGCAGTCGCTGCTGTTGTTATTGTCAAGAGAAGCAGATTGAATGAGGGAGGAAGTCGAGAACAGAGATCATTGATATTAGAGTAAGAAATTGAAGCTGAGATATAGATGGGTTTTGTCTCGAGATCACTATGTTTTTGTTGAAGAAATTGCAGACACAGGGAATTAGGGTTTGATTCAAGATTGAATCTGGCAGCGAGAGATGATGGTGATGTAAATGGAATTGATGGGTTCGATCTGAGAAGAAAGAGATAGATCTGTCATTTTGAATAAAATGGGTTTTGTGATTGTTGATTGTCATGGGTTTGGTCCAGATTCTATAATGAAGACATGGAATCGAATGAGTAGATGCAGATGTTGTTGAAGGTGTTCCTTAGAGATTCAATGGAGAAGATGGTGATGATTGTATCGCGGTCGAATCAAGCGAATATTGTTGCTGTTGAACAATACAGGGAGGACTGAAACTGAATCGAGAAATTGAGGAAAAGAATTAGGTCATGGAGCTGAAGATTGGGTACTGATGATTTTCATGGGTTGTAGACGGAAATAGAAGCTGGGTTTGGGTTGCTGCTAAGAAGTTCAGATGGATTCAAGAGTTGCAGGCGAGTTTGGATGGATTTTGGTGTGATGTCTGTTGATC
The DNA here is from genome assembly GCF_003573695.1 of Papaver somniferum. Classification (NCBI taxonomy): domain Eukaryota; kingdom Viridiplantae; phylum Streptophyta; class Magnoliopsida; order Ranunculales; family Papaveraceae; genus Papaver; species Papaver somniferum. Next base: position 52,803,356 of record NC_039368.1, on the reverse strand, counting down.
TGAATTTGTTTGAAGACAAGAAGAAGCTGCAGAGAATGGGTGTTTATCAGTGTTAGATACAGAGCAGAATTGAGTTCCTGGTGATGAAATTGAAACGAGTTACAATTCATATCTAAAGAACTGGTTTGTGATGATCCTGTCAATGGATTAAGGACGAATAGATGGTGATACTTAAATTGAGAAAGAAGATGGTGGTGTTGTTGATTGGAGACATGGGTTTGGAACATAATTGATGATGAAATAAACTTGGGTTCAGTCAGGTTCAGATAAAGAACAACTGCTTGTGGATTAAGAGATGAACAATTGGTTCTGTTGTTGCTTCCGGTGATAGAAAAGAATAGCTGTTGGTGGTGTTTGAATGAATGTGCTTGAAATGAATAGATGTATGCTTAGGATTCTTAACAGGAGAAGACCAAAAAGAATGGCCTGAAAAATGGTCGGGAAACAACCAGAAACAGGGGAGACTCTGCTGAAATCATTTCTCAACTGAGTCAACTCAATACCGGACGATGAGCCGATTCAACCCAAGCAAGTAAGACCAGTCAGCTGAGTTATCATCTGACTCGTTGCTGACTCAATGGCTGACTCTCTCTTCCCTTTGACCCCTTGACTAACGGTTTGACCAGTCTGACCGTTAACTGTAACGACATCAGACGGTATATTCCTCCGGTGACCGGCATTGATACTCAGGTGGACGACGATGATTTTTCCGGCCGAATTCTGGTGAATCCAGAATTTTTCCGGCGACCCAAAAGTAGCAGAATTTTGTGAAGAGTAATCTAGACTCATGGGTTTGAGGAATTGGGCTTGAATTTGGAAGGAGAAGGTGTAAGAGTTTTACAAAGACAAGGATTTGGAATTTGAGCTAAAAAAGGAAAGGGATTTTATTCATAAGAGGATTGCAAGGATATTTAAGCTTATAAATAGAGAAGTTCTATAAACACTTCTACACACCTCTTTACACACACAACACTTGTGTTTTTGCTTGCTTTCAAAATTCTTCTTTTAATTATTTGTGTGAACTTTAAAAAAATTCTCCCTTTAATTATTTGTGTGAATTTCAAAAACATGAGTAGCTAATTTTCTTATTGATTGAGGATGAATTCCTAGTTCTTAACATGTTTTGAGTTTTGTTTTTAAATCTACTTTGAAGTTTTTCACATGATTATCGTTTGTTTTTACTAATAGGAATGTTTATACATTCATGGTTGATTGATAGATTGTTTAGGAGGCCTACTAAATTGATTTGTTAATTGATCCAAAGCTAGTGAAAGTTAGGGGATAAGTAATCGTTTCTTGACTCTTTACATAGGTAGCAAACACGAGACCTTACGGAGGGATTCCGTGGAGCAATTGTGTGCAGAAACAACGCTAGCAAGTAGACCTTGAGCTAAGGGTCTAACTACTAATATCAACCTAATAAATTCGTAAATCTTAATGCGTTTAACTAAATTACATCTTGAGTGAGATACTACTAGGTGGTTTGGTGAATAGAATCCGGTAGTCGAGAACTTCCTTATCCGGTGATACTAGGGATTGAGGGGTTTAGCACTGAGCTAGCTGCTTTACCTACGGTTGGTGATAATCTGTGACTAATAAAAAGTGGAAAAGAACATAACTTGAATCATTGTTTTGCAACGAACAAGGATTCCTTGATCTAATCTCTCTTATTGATTTCAACTTAAACTTTTAATTACTTTATTTACTTTCTTTCGTTTTTAAAATCTAAAACCAATCCCCCCTTTTTGTGACAACTAAACAACTAAAATCTCTTGTTCCTCGTGGGAACGAACTTGACTACACTATATTACTTGTTAATTAGTTGGAAAAATATTAATTAATTTGTTGTGGTTACGACAAGCATCAAATTTTGGCGCCGCTGCCGGGGAGCAGCGGACGATTTTAGTTGTTTTATTTTTATTTTTATTTTTTTGCTTTATTCTTGCTTTGTTAGATTCTATATTGTATCTAACTTAGTTTTCGAGAATCTTGTTTCAGATACTATATCTTTGGTGAATGCTTAAAGAGGGCAAACCAAGTCCAATTGGTATACGTCTTCGATCCGGCACTCAACTAAAGGACCTCTTTCGAGCGGTTAACACTCCGCTTCCTCCTTCTTCATCTAGTGAGTTCGCATATTCCGATATAGACGAATAAGAAATGGTTGATCGTACACTCAAGGATCTAGCTTCTCACAAGCTCGATACACAACAATGGTGTATCCAAACTAATTCAACCTTCGAGATCAAGCCGGGGTTGATTAGAGAGTTACCAAAGTTTCATGGCATTGCGAATGAAGATCCAAAAAAACATCTTATGGACTTCTCTACCGTAGTCATGGCTATGCTTCCACCGGAGATCAATGCGGATGGAGCAATGTTGAAAGCTTTCCCGTTCTCTTTGGAGGGCAATGCTAAGGAATAGTTGTATTATTTGCCTTCCGGAAGTATCACCACATGGAATAGGATGAAGAAACTTTTCCTCGAGAGATATTTTCCTGCCTCAAAAGCTACTCAAATTCGCAAGGAGATTTGTGGGATGAAGCAAAATGAGGGAGAGTCATTGTATGAATGTTGGGAGCGATACAAGAGATTGGTGGAAAGCTGTCGACACCATCAATTCAGTGATTTCATGATACTCCAATACTTCTATGAAGCTCTCCACCCAAGTGATAAATCTCTTCTTGACGCCGCAGGTGGTGGTGCACTAATGAACAAGACAGAGTTGATTGAAAGTATGGCTGCGAACTCGCAACAATTCTACACAAGAGGAGAAACAACGGTTAGGCGAGTGCATGAAGTTAGTGACTCATCATCATACCTTGAACAAAGGATGTGGAGCATGGAAAGGGTAATGCAACGAACGGCCGCGGTAATTATTCCGGATGATGAGACCGAGCAAGTAAATGCTTTATATCCAAATCAAAGGCCAAGGTATGATCCACTCCAATACGTACAATCTCGGTTGGAAGGATCACCCTAACTTTAGTTATGCCAATAAGCAAGCGACGGCTCCTAAACCATACATGCAACAAAGTGGTTTCCAACAATCACGCTTCCAACCTCAACAACAATTCCAACCACGACAAGTCAAGGAGCGTGATTCTTCGAGTGATGACAAGCTTAATGCGTTAATGCAAGGCATGGAAGGTCTTACTTCTATGTTACAACAAAGCCAACAAAAGAATGAATCGGACATTAAGGCTTTGGAAACCCAAATGGGACAATTGGCAACCGATGTGCATCTATTGAAATCTCAAGCATCCACAAAGCTTCCTTCACAACCATTTGTGAATCCAAGAGAGAATGTTAATGCGGTGACGTTAAGAAGTGGAAGACAAGTGGAGAGTCCTAATCATCATGAAGAAACTAGTGAAGAGGTAGTCAAAGACAAGGAGGAAGTCGCACCAAAGGAGAATTCGACACTAACAGACCAATCCAAGGAACCGGTTCCTAGTTTCACTACTCCACCTCCTTTTCCTAGTCGATTTGCTAAGTCCAAGAAAGAATCTCAAGACAAGGCACTCATGGATATCTTCAAGAAGATAGAAATCAACATCCCATTCATAGAGGCCATAAAGACAATGCCAAGGTATGCTAAGTTCATGAAGGAATTATGCACAAAGAAGGATAGGTTGCTTGATAATGAAATTACTAAAGTTGGCGAGAGTGCGTCGGCTATGCTATTGAAGAAGATGCCTATAAAGTGCACGGATCCCGGTGGTTTCGCGGTGCCAATTACTATTGGTACAAAAAGGTTTGAACACGCTTTACTTGACTTGGGAGCTTCCATAAGTGTAATGTCGGCCGATATATATGACACCTTGAATCTTGGACCTTTGAAAGATACAAGAGTTATTATCCAATTAGCAAACAAGTCTAACATATATCCTAAGGGACTTGTAGAAGACGTGCTAGTGCAAGTGAATGAGATAATTTTTCCGGTTGATTTCTTCGTGGTGGATATGGACAACAATGAGAATCGGTCATCTACTTCTTTACTTCTTGGGAGGCCATTTATGAAGACCGCAAAGACGAAGATTGACGTTGACAAGGGTACACTTACTATGGAATTTGATAAGGAGATAATACACTTCAACATATTTGAAGCCATGCACTACCCAAGTGATGTGCATTCCGCTTACTCCATTAATGTGGTTAGTTCGTTAGCGCAACAAATGGTGGAATTGAGTCGAAAGGACGAACTTGAGGTGGTGTTGCAAAAGAGCATTGAATTGGACGTCCACGGCTTGTCTAATTTGGATGTTGAAATCTCAAAGGAATTGGTGGAGATGTGTGGTGCCTTTACGGCATTGCAAGAATCTAAAAAGGGTAATGTTTCATATATTTCTTTACCCATGGATGTTGAATTACTTGTACCATCTATTGTGAAAGCGCCTAAGCTAGAATTGAAGCCACTTCCGGAACATTTGAAGTATGCTTTCTTGGGAGATGAAGATGAGCTTCCGGTGATTATTGTAAAGAACCTCACACCGGTACAAGAAGACCGTTTGCTTAGAGTTTTGAAAGAGCACAAAACGGTTATTGGGTGGGAAATTGCGGACATCAAAGGCATTAGTCCATCCGTGTGCATGCATAGAATTCTAATGGAAGAGAACGTGAAGCCGGTACGTGATGCTCAACGTAGGCTTAATCCTCCCATGATGGAGGTTGTGAAGAAAGAGATACTCAAATTTCTAAGTGTCGGGGTGATCTACCCAATATCCGATAGCAAATGGGTTAGTCCGGTACAAGTGGTACCAAAGAACTCCGGTGTTACGGTTGTTAGAAATCAAGACGATGAACTTGTTCCTACAAGAGTTCAAACCGGTTGGAGAGTGTGCATTGATTACCGAAAGCTTAATTTTGCAACTCGAAAGGATCACTTTCCTTTACCTTTCATTGATCAAATGTTGGAGCGGTTAGCGGGGAATTCTTATTATTATTTTTTGGACGGTTATTCGGGATATAACCTCATTGTTATTGCACCGGAGGACCAAGAGAAGACCACTTTTACTTGCCCGTTTGGAACGTTTGCATATAGACGGATGTCGTTTGGTCTTTGCAATGCACCGGCTACTTTCCAAAGATGCATGGTTAGTATATTTTCGGACTATGTGGAGCGCATCATCGAGGTATTTATGGATGATATCAGTGTTTACGACAATTCTTTTGATAGTTGTTTAGACAACCTTGACCTAGTTCTTAAATGATGCATAGACACAAACCTTGTCCTTAATTGGGAGAAATGTCACTTTATGGTAAACCATGGCATAGTACTTGGTCACATCGTGTCCTCTCGAGGGCTCGAAGTGGACAAGTCAAAGATATATTTAATAAGAAACTTACAATATCCCACTTCGGTGAGGGAAATCCGTTCATTTCTTGGCCATGCAGGTTTCTATAGGCGGTTTATCAAGGATTTCTCCAAAATCTCCATGCCGATGTGCAAGTTATTACAAAAGGAGGTACCTTTTGACTTCAACAAGGAATGCAAGGATGCCTTTGACAAATTGAAGGCAATGTTGACAAGCGCGCCAATTATCAAATCACCGGATTGGAATCTTCCATTTGAATTAACGTGTGATGCTAGTGATTATGTGGTTGGAGCCGTTTTGGGCCAAAGAGTGGACAAATTGTCGCATGTTATCTACTATGCATCGAGGACCCTTAATGATGCACAAATCAACTATTCTACCATAAAAAAGGAGTTATTAGCTATAGTTTTTGCATTGGAAAAGTTTCGATCATATTTGGTGGGCACAAAGGTTATTGTATATTTCGATCATGCCGCACTTAAATACTTAACAAAGAAGAAAGAAGCTAAGCCAAGGCTAATCCGATGGATCCTATTGCTACAAGAGTTCGAAATAGAAATTCGAGACAAGAAAGGTGTGGAAAATACCGTTGCGTATCATCTCAGTAGACTTGTTATGTCTCAAGAAGAACTTCCATTACAAGACCGCTTTCCGGACGAACAACTTTTCTCCTTGGAAAATTGTACACCTTGGTACGCGGATATAGTGAATTACTTGGTAACAAGGAAGGTACCTAATACAATGTCTAACTTCCAAAAGATGAAACTTAAGAAGATAGCCAAGCAATATGTGTGGGATAAACCATACTTATGGAAATATGGCGTGGATCAAATGATACGAAGGTGCGTGCCGAATTCCAAATTTCAATCTATTCTTTCTTTTTGTCACACTCTTGCTTGTGGTGGCCATTTTGGTTCTAAACGTACCGCTCTCAAAGTTCTCGAGAGTGGATTTTATTGGCCAACCTTGTTTGAAGATGCACATGTTTTTTGCAAATCGTGTGATAGATGTCAAAGAACGGGCAATCTAGGTGCTCGAAATCAAATTCCACTCACACCAATCCTCACCTTGAGATTTTTGATGTGTGGGGAATCGATTTTATGGGCCCTTTTGTCAATTCAAATGAGAATTTTTTATATACTTCTTGAGGTGGATTATGTTTCAAAATGGGTGGAAGCTAGAGCCACCAAAACTAATGATTCTCAAGTTGTTTGTGATTTTGTAAGAGAAAACATATTCACTAGGCATGGTACACCAAGAGTGGTGATAAGCGATGGAGGCTCACATTTCAAGAAAGCTTTCCACGCTCTCCTCAAGAAGTACAAAATTACACATAAGATTGGTACGCCTTATCATCCACAAACTAGTGGACAAGCGGAAATTTCAAACTGGGAAATCAAGTCCATTCTTGAGAAAACAGTGAATACTACAAGGAAAGATTAGAGCTTTAATCTTAATGATGCACTTTGGGCGTATAGAACGGCGTACAAGACACCAATTGGAATGTCTCCATATCGGTTGGTTTATGGTAAAGCTTGTCATCTTCCGGTTGAACTTGAACATAAGGCTTATTGGGCGATAAAGAAATGCAACATGGAGTATGATGAAGCGGGGAAGCAAAGAAAGTTACAACTACATGAGCTAGAGGAGATACGTAATGATGCTTACGAGAGTGCCCGGATTTACAAGGAAAAGACCAAGCTTTTTCATGACAAGATGATTTCTCGGAAAAGCTTCAAAGTGGGACAAAAAGTCCTTTTATATCATTCTCGCCTTAAACTATTTCCTGGAAAGTTAAGGTCCCGTTGGATTGGAACGTATGTTGTTACTAATGTTTTTCCTTATGGTGCAGTTGAAATTACTAGTCTTAGAGACAACTCGGTTTCCAAGGTCAACGGCCATAGATTGAAGCCATACTACGAGAGCATCGCATATGTGAATGTGGAGGAACTTTCATTTGAGGATTCACTCCCTCTAGAGGAGTAACGTGAAGCAAGAGCCAAGTCGGACCGTCGACTTTAAAACAAGCGCTTAATGGGAGGCAACCCATAGGTTTTGTATTTCTTATCCTTTTGCTTTTTATTTTCTTTTTGTTTTTGTTTCGTTTATTTATTTTTCTTGTTCCATATCATGTTAGAATTTCCCACCTTGACTTTACTAGGAGGATTCAATTACATTGAGGACAATGTAAGGTTTAAGTGTGCGGAGTGGTTAAGCATTTATTTAAAAAAAAATAAAAAATTTGCATAAAACCTCCAACTTGTAGAGATTTTAGAGTCACTAGCATACTTCTAGGTATGTTTACATAGAGAATTCTGACCGACATAACTGAACTTGGAAGTGTTAGGGAACTACGTTCGGATTTATTTCTTGTTAGAGTGTTAAATAATGGATTTAATCATGCCGGAGATGCAGATTAGGAGCAGGGAGACATGCATTATTAGAGTTGCTGATCAATCATTAGTGGAGACTACCCTACTTATATCATGCGAGGCACCGACCATATTTCTTTATAAATAACTAAAGAGCTTTCTTTTGAGTGTGTGTCACCGTACGTTAATTTCGGGTAGAATGGTGAGCCACCTAACCTCCCACCAATAGAAGCACTACTCTTTGATCTCTTGAGTGCTAATTTTGTCAATCATGAGGGTGACGTCTATAGATGAAAGCCTCCTTCTTGTAGTTCGATTTGCAGTTAGCACCATTCTCTCTCTCGACAACAACAGGTCCATAGAAACACCATCATCATCGACAAGGGAGCGACATCAAAATCTACAAGGAAAGTTGAAACGTTCAAGGTTAACAAGCAACAAAACAAGAAAAGAGTAAATTTCATATCCAAGTAAAGCAACATATAATGAGCGGATTTTTTGATATATACATGTTGAAGACTTACGTATAAGGAGCATAATTTTATATCCAAGTTGAAGACTTATTTACAAGAGCAAAGAAAACAAAAAGGTGAGAATTATTGAAGTTTATGATTTCGAGACGATACAAGTTGTGAAGAATCAAGCGGTAAAGTACTTTTCCCACGGCCATGGTTTGTTTTTATTTTCACTTTGTTTTGTATTTTATTTCTCTTGTTTCTAAAAAAAAGTAAATGAAAAAAATGAAAAAAAAAGAAAAAAAAAAAGAAAAAGAAAAAAATGAGACAAGAGAAAAATTTATCATTGGTTTTATTTGTTTAATAAGCCGTGGGGAAGGAAAATCTATAAGGAAGTTTCAAGCGACAAGGATTTTGAGGAAGAAAGTTACAAATTGTCAACGAATTACGAAGTTCGAGCATTTATCATCAATAGTTGAGGCCGAAGACGACGACCAAGAAGATGAAAACAAGGAGCGAAGATGTTTCTATTGGATGTCGTGAGAGTGGCGTTATCATAATTGGCAATCGGATGTGAAGGTGAGTAAGTAATCTCATCCTCGATAATAGTGGTTGATTTCCTTTCTTAGAGATCGTCAGAAAAATGGTTTTTCCAAAATGTTAAAAGATGTGGGTTTTCAAAATATTTCGGAAGTTGTCCTTCCCACTATTCAACGTGTTGCAGTATTTCTCTCTTCATTCCAACCTGCACACATGTGAGAACCATAAAAGTACGTCCTTTGAGTGCAATTTCATAAAACCCTTTTTGGTGAGGCAGAAATCGAGGCGAAATGCTTATCGATCGCTTCTCAAACACACATTCTCTCATTATGGTGTGGTTATTTCTCACTCAACATTTAAGAATGAGAATATGTTCTTTAGTATTTCTAACTTCTTATTACTAGCATGCAGAAACTCTATGTCCTCATAACTCTTTGGATGCTTGGGACGCTGAAACCTTTTAAGTTGTAAGTTTTAATTTTATTTTCTCGAGGACTAGCAAAGTCTAAGTGTGGGGGAATTTGATAGGTGTAGAATACACCTTATTTACTATATATTTTTTTTATGCTTTCTCTGCTATGTTTTCTTGTAAATTATGTACTTTACGCGTGTTTTTGAGTTATTAGGTACTCTGGAGTCATGCAGAAGAAAAGAAGAAGAAATCACCCAAAATTACACAAAAAGGACAAAATCATCAATTCAACAGGTGAACATCATTGGGAGCCGAATCAAGGTTAAGGGGATGCTAATCCAGGGTGTCTCCAATCCTAAGTATGGGTGTAAATAACTGTCCCAGTCTGGGAAGGCCCTTACAAGTGACCGGGTGTTGAATAACAAATCCAACCTAACCCTATAATCGAGAGATTTCTTTCTCTATTTCATTCATTGTTCACCTGAAATTAAAGAGGAAAGCAGCCGCTGCTGATGTTATTGTCAAGAGAAGCAGATTGAATGAGGGAGGAAGTCGAGAACAGAGATCGTTGATATTCGAGTAAGAAATTGAAGCTGAGATAGAGATGGGTTTTGTCTCGAGATCACTATGTTGTTGTTGAAGAAATTGCAGACACAGGGAATTAGGGTTTGATTCAAGATTGAATCTGGCAGCGAGAGATGATGGTGATGTAAGTGGAATTGATGGGTTCGAACTGAGAAGAAAGAGATAGATCTGTCATTGTGAATAAAATGGGTTTTGTGATTGTTGATTGTCATGGGTTTGGTCCAGATTCTATAATGAAGACATGGAATCGAATGAGTAGATGCAGATGTTGTTGAAGGTGTTCCTTAGAGATTCAATGGAGAAGATGGTGATGATTGTATCGCGGTCGAATCAAGCGAATATTGTTGCTGTTGAACAATACAGGGAGGACTGAAACTGAGTCGAGAAATTGAGGAAAAGAATTAGGTCATGGAGCTGAAGATTGGGTACTGATGATTTTCATGGGTTGTAGACGGAAATAGAAGCTGGGTTTGGGTTGCTGCTAAGAAGTTCAGATGGATTCAAGAGTTGCAGGCGAGTTTGGATGGATTTTGGTGTGATGTCTGCTGATCTGAATTTGTTTGAAGACAAGAAGAAGCTGCAGAGAATGGGTGTTTATCAGTGTTAGATACAGAGCAGAATTGAGTTCCTGGTGATGAAATTGAAACGAGTTACAATTCGTATCTAAAGAACTGGTTTGTGATGATCCTGTCAATGGATTAAGGACGAATAGATGGTGATACTTAAATTGAGAAAGAAGATGGTGGTGTTGTTGATTGGAGACATGGGTTTGGAACATAATTGATGATGAAATAAACTTGGGTTCAGTCAGGTTCAGATAAAGAACAACTGCTTCTGGATTAAGAGATGAACAATTGGTTCTGTTGTTGCTTCCGATGATAGAAAAGAATAGCTGTTGGTGGTGTTTGAATGAATGTGCTTGAAATGAATAGATGTATGCTTAGGATTCTTAACAGGAGAAGACCAAAAGAATGGCCTGAAAAATGGTCTGGAAACAGCCAGAAACAGGGGAGACACTGCTGAAATCATTTCTCAACTGAGTCAACTCAATACCGGACGATGAGCCGATTCAACCCAAGCAAGTAAGACCAGTCATCTGAGTTATCATCTGACTCGTTGCTGACTCAATGGCTGACTCTCTCTTCCCTTTGACTCATTGACTAACGGTTTGACCAGTCTGACCGTTAACTGTAACAGCATCAGACGGTATATTCCTCCGGTGACCGGCAGTGATACTCAGGTGTACGACGATGATTTTTCCGACCGAATTCCGGTGATTCCAGGATTTTTCCGGCGACCCAAAAGTAGCAGAATTTTGTGAAGAGTAATCTAGACTCATGGGTTTGAGGAATTGGGCTTGAATTTGGAAGGAGAAGGTGGAAGAGTTTTACAAAGACAAGGATTTGGAATTTGAGCTACAAAAGGAAAGGGATTTTATTCCTAAGAGGATTGCAAGGATATTGAAGCTTATAAATAGAGAAGTTCTACACACACTTCTACACACCTCTTTACACACACAACACTTGTGTTTTTGCTTGCTTTCAAAATTCTTCTTTTAATTATTTGTGTGAACTTTAAAAAAATTCTCCCTTTAATTATTTGTGTGAATTTCAAAAACATGAGTAACTAATTTTCTTATTGATTGAGGATGAATTCCTAGTTCTTAACATGTTTTGAGTTTTGTTTTTAAATCTACTTTGAAGTTTTTCACATGATTATCGTTTGTTTTTACTAATAGGAATGTTTATACATTCATGGTTGATTGATAGATTGTTTAGGAGGCCTACTAAATTGATTTGTTAATTGATCTAAAGCTAGTGAAAGTTAGGGGATAAGTAATCGTTTCTTGACTCTTTACATAGGTAGCAAACACGAGACCTTACGGAGGGATTCCGTGGAGCAATTGTGTGTGGAAACAACGTTAGCAAGTAGACCTTGATCTAAGAGTCTAACTACTAATATCAACCTAATAAATTCATAAATCTTAATGCGTTTAACTAAATTACATCTTGAGTGAGCTACTACTAGGTGGTTTGGTGAATAGAATCTGGTAGTCGAGAACTTCCATATCCGGTGATACTAGGGATTTAGGGGTTTAGCACTGAGCTAGCTGCTTTACCTACGGTCGGTGATAACCTGTGACTAATAAAAAGTGGAAAAGAACATAACTTGAATCATTGTTTTGCAACGAAGAAGGATTCCTTGATCTAATCTCTCTTATTGATTTCAACTTAAACTTTTAATTACTTTATTTACTTTCTTTCGTTTTTAAAGTCTAAAACCAATCCCCCCTTTTTGTGACAACTAAACAACTAAAACCTCTTGCTCCTCGTGGGAACGAATTTGACTACACTATATTACTTTTTAATTAGGTGGAAAAATATTAATTAATTTGTTGTGGTTATGACACGCATCAATTATCTTCAGATATATAACCTTTTCAAGTTTGCAGACTAGGTTCGCAGACTTAAGTTACCGGGCAGAGTTTACAAACTCTAGCAGATATTCTCAGGTATGAGAACTTCGCCGGTTCGCGGACTGGGTTCGCGGACTGACTTCGCGGACTTAGTTTCACGCAAGTAGTTTGTCAACTCCAGCAGAAATTCTCGGGTTTAAGAAGTTCGCGGACTGAGTTCGCGGACTTGGCTCACGCCATTCTTCCGGTTCTCTTGATCAACAAAGTTCGCAAACTTTGGTTCAAGGAATAGGACTTATACATAAATGTGTTTCCACATCAATGCTTATGTCCACCATTGGTTATGTAATCTAAACTCTCTTTTCAATTATTGAAACATTCTTAGAGGATGTTATATAGTTGTTACACCATTTCTCGTCAAAGGAATTTTCAAGATGATTGAAACATCTCCTTTCGTCACATGGTAAAGATAAACTTGGTTAAAGCGAAAAGCTTACCAACTCATATTTTGAGATATAGATAGGAGAGGTATACTCGACTCGAAATACCAAATGTGTATAATCAAAGTCTATATATATAGAATACGACTTCTTGTCTCAAAGAGTAGGAGATAGAGTAGATATACTTTTGAGTGATAGATAAGTTCAAGTCTTCACATACCTTTTTGTCGAGAAGTTCCACCGGTTCCTTGAGTAGTTATTCTACTTGTATGATGAATCGCCATGAAGTCCTTGAGCTCAACTACACTTTTTATCCTAGTCCGAGACTTAGCTATAATAGAATAGAAATCAAGACTTATAGTTTTGATCACTAACATTGACAAACATGCTTGACATAGCAACGCATGCGAGTTCGACCGAGCAATGCTCTAACAATAGGAGATAGTAGAAATAGACTTTCCAAGTGATAAATAAGTTCATCCACATAACTTTTGTCGAAGAATTTCCACAAGCTCCCCCTATTAGTTCTTCGTCTTCAAGAGATGAACGTCGAGAGATTTAAGCTCAACTACACTATCTATGTCCTAGTCCGAGACATCTACAAATAGGCTAGAAATCAAGACTTATAGTTTTGAGAACTAACATTGACAAACATGCTTGAGATAGCAACGCATGCGAGTTTGACCGAGCAATGCTCTAACATCGCCTGTATCTAATTCATCATCCTAATCCTCATTATCCTGAGAAGCATCATTATGCTTAACATCGGAAATAATACCGTTAAATTTACGACAGTCAGCAGAAGTATGGCCAGGTTGTTGACATCTATTGCACTTGTCTCCGCGAAATTTAGAATATATATTTGTGGATTTAGAAGGAGGAAGAAACTGTTGTGGATTTCGATTTGAGAAACGAATAGGTGTAGACTTGGGTGGAGTGTGATGAACAGGTGAATTCTCAACAGAATTTGGGAGAATAGGTGAGGTATTTGCAGGTAAAGATGTTTGAGAATAAGTGAAATTAACTGGAGGTTGAGGGTGATGCTGAGATGGAGAATTACCTTCTTCATAATAACTATTATTTTGAACAGAAGGAGCATAATTATCATGATAGGAGTTACCTTAAAATTGATGTGGTTTATAGTTGGAACTATAACGAGTCTGACGAGGTGGAGGAAGTTGAGAAGTACGCAAAAGATGTTTCTCAATCTTGATAGCTTGTTGAATAGCTTATACCATAGTGAACAGAGATTGTGTCACGCTGTTTTGAATCAACCTATGTAAACCTTCAATGAATCGTCCCACCAACTGCTATTCTGTTTCTTGTATTTCATTAAGAGCAATCAAGTTGTAAAACTCAGCAATATAGTCTTCTACAGGGCGAGTTCCTTGATGACAATTATGAAGCTTGAAAAGAGATGTTGTTTGTAGTCTTGAGGTAAAAAAAATTCTCGAATCAACTTACGCATGCGTGTCCAAGTAGGTACTGGAGGTTTAAAATATTTGATTTTATCCTCACGAATCTTTTCCCACCATGCAGCAGCTCCACCTTTAAGCTAGTAAGCAACAAGTTTAAGTTTCGATTCATTAGGGACATCCATAAACTGAAAAAAGGCCTCAACTTCATAAAACCAATCCAAAAGTTCATCAATTCTGAAACTTCTATTGAAGGTTGGAATATCAGCCTTCAATTTATATTCTGAGAAAAAACAATAAGGGTTTCGACCAGTTCTAAGGCGTCGTTCTTCGGTCCACCTCTTATCTTCTATTTCTTCAGCAGAATCATCCTCATCACCGTAATGTCGTAAAAAAGAAGTTGTTTTCTTTGGATTAGGAATAGAAGTTTCCCGTCGTTTGTTTTTACGGGAATGCATGGAACTTTGTTCTGGTAGAGTCTCGGTGTAAACAAAACCAAAAGTTTTAGAAGTAGATTCATCTGGTTGTTTCGAAGAAGACTCATCAGCCTGTTTTAGTTGGATACCAAGGAAATCCATCAATTCAATTAAGAGTGCAGGAAGTTCATCTAGTTTAGCTAATCTTCCATTGATAGTTTCAATATCATAAGAGATTTTATTGACCCGTCTCTAAATAATCAGCCATTGAAAAGAAAATCTGAAAATCTAGGGATTTTTTTTTGTTTTAGGTTTTTAATGTTGCGGAAGCGAAAACAAGATCTAAGCAAAGATAAAAATCTAAACTACTGTCGAATGATACCAACTAATGCAGAACTTGTAAGACGAATGCAATATGGAGATTGCAGTAGAAACGAAAAGAATTAAAATACGAAAACAGAAGTTGAAGTAAACTATGATGTTTAGACGACGAAGAAGAATGTAGTAAATATTCTTTAAGTTTAGTGATCAATAATAATGTAACTAAACTTGAAACATGACTCGACTTAAATAGGCTTAACATAGCCGACTTGAAAACTAAATTAAGGAAGAAGGAGTTTAACTATCTTAGCTAACAAGTGTTTAACTAAAAATGGAAATTTTAAAAACTATATTTAGAAATAAGAATAAACTAAGCTTGTGCTGCAAGACATTGTGCATGGTGTATGACATCGGTGCTTTATTTTATTTTTGCATTATAATTGTGTATAATTAGAGTAAATACACTTGTACATTAACTAGTCACTTGATATTGATCTTATAGTGTTCCGGTGTTGTACTGTAACTATTATCAAGTGAACATCTTGTTGTTTTATTGGCTCGATATTGCATCCATAGACGATCACACAAGGTGTATTGTGATTCGCCACTTGGCTTTGATTTCTCACACTGTTAAGCTAGTCCAGGATAACCGTGTTGCAAGTGGACACCGTGTTAAAATATTCCTTTAGTGATTGTTGGTTAAAGAAGTTTATACACGGCGGGTCTTGAATAGATTGTGAACAAACGAAAATATTGTGGTGTACTTGGGTACCCTCGTCATTTCAATTGGTATCAGAGCAGGCAAACACGACAAGATCTAACAATTTGTGTTTGGCGTAATCCAACCTATAAGATTTGAATACAGTGGTTGATTCAGTTAATGTACCGCCAGGGTTTGATGGCTCAAACTATCTATGGTGGAAATTGGTAATGCAATCTTTTCTTCAATCCTGTGACTTTAACACTTGGGTTTTAGTTATTTATGGATATGAACACCCAAAAGTACTTGTCAACAACTCAACCACTGAGTTTAGACTAAAGGAATTAAAGGATTTCAATGATGAAGAAAAATTGCTTCAAAGAAAAATTGCGAGGGATGGAACGCCATTATCCATGCTTTAACTCAAGACCTCCATCATCATGTAATCATATGTAAAACATCAAAGAAGGCTTGGGATATTCTTAATGTCGTATTTAAAGGGAATGCCTCTGAAAAGGAAGGTAGGCTTCAAACCCTATCTTCAGAATGGGAAAACCTTCTTTCCTTTGATGAGTTTGACCAAAAACTTTGTGAAATAGTGAATGCCTCTTACGCTTTAGGAAAAACTACTTCAGATAAGGATATTGTGCGTAAACCTCTAAGGTCTTTACCATCAAGATACGAATCTAATAAGGATGTCATCATGAAAGCAAATGATCTTTCCACACTATCTAGAAGCGCTCTAGTTGGTAAATTAAAGATCCTTGACCTTTAATACCAATCCAATAATGAGTTGGGTATCACCCTTAAAGCTGTGACTAAGACTAGTTCTTCAGCAGAAAATTCTTGTGAGACACAAACCGAGGACTGTTGTGTCGATACGGCTGCACGACAACTTAGAAAGTTATTAAAAAAAATGAAAGGAGACCTTCTAAAGATGCATCTCCACCTTCTCTAAAATCACAGAAATGTGCAGAGAACAGACATCAGGATGATGGTGATATCCCTAATTGTTCCAAGTATCAGGAGAACAAATCTTTCACTGCA
Source organism: Papaver somniferum (assembly GCF_003573695.1). Taxonomy (NCBI): domain Eukaryota; kingdom Viridiplantae; phylum Streptophyta; class Magnoliopsida; order Ranunculales; family Papaveraceae; genus Papaver; species Papaver somniferum. Next base: position 52,786,920 of record NC_039368.1, on the reverse strand, counting down.
ATTGTTGAATACATGCCTGAAAAGGATACTGAAGTAACTTCAAAGCCAAAGGCACTTGAATGTGATCTTCGCAAAGAGAATAAAGTTTGAAAAGGGAACTTGATGGTTTGTACAAGGATATAAAGATTCTTGGTACTAGTCATTATCTTGAATGCATGAAAAGTTACAGAGAGCAAATCGAAGAAGGTCATGATTGAGAAATAAAACTACATAAGGAGCTAGAGAATCTAAATAAAATTGAGGTAAGTAAGTCTCTTAAATCTGAAATAAATTTCAAAGTTCAAATTGAAATGTTTTAAGTTGATCTAGATAATGCTCTCGAAAAAATAAAAACATTGAAAAAAGAGAAAATGGATCAAAAAGCGGACTTCAAAAAGTTTGATAGTAGCACAAACCAATTGGCTCAATGTTGAAAGCAACTAGAGTTCATCGTGACACACGAGGATTAGGCTAAACAATCTTTTGCTTTAAAATTTTCCGCAAAAGATTGTTTTTCCATAAAAGGAAAATCTGTAGCACCTTCATCTTCATCAAGTGATGGAAAACATCAAATCTGTCAAACTCCAATACAAATGGATCCACAACAAGGTAAAACTAACCCTATGATTCATGTGTTACTAAGCATTGCTTTTATTGTAGAAATAAAGAACACTTGGAAAGGGGATGCAAATTTCGTAAAAGAAATGAGAAAGCCGTAAATGCACGTGTGTCCGCAAAATTGGCTGAACTCAATGCTGCTCCTCTTACTAACTCAGGTCACCATTGTCCTAAATATAAACAAAACAATTATTATAATGATAGTTCAAAGTTTGTTTATCAGCATTCCACGGAGTTTTCTTGTGATCGCTCGAACAATAAAAGGAAAGATAACTCTGTAAATGCAAAGCCAAGATCCGATGTTCCAACTTGGAAAAAATTTAATTCTCAGAATTTCCAACATAACAGTTACCCCAACGTTTCCTCAAGAGAGTCATCAAAGACTTTAGAAGGAAATAATATGAAGAACAAAGATGCTCCCTTGAAACCCATTTCTAAATGTATTCCAAAGTATTCTCTAAAGACAACCATGAAGGCATCGAAAGTTATCCAAATTGATGATACTCGAATGATATGTCTCAATACTCGTGACATTCAGAACATTATGCTAAACGTACTTGATCAGATTGATGTATCCCCAAGTTTCCATCGGTGTATGAGATAAACTTCTGGTTTTTTATTAACTATAAGTTTACGTCTCATATTGGTTACCTTTTTTATGATTTAGTGACGTTTGATTTAGCGTATTTCATATCTAACCTATTGGGTTACTTGATTAAAAATCATAAAAGGATAATGACAATTAATCTCATATGTGAGTCACGATTATACTATCATCGATTTATGTTTCATAAGTTGTGTATATAGTATACATATGAGTTTTCATTTTTGCTTATTACTATTGGCACGTAATAGTTAAATCTTGTTCAACCTTTCTCTAGTAAAGGTTGTTTTGTTTGTTATTCTTTTGTCTTGCAAGGGAATAATTATGATTTTCATAAAGACTCACGTAGGGAAAGTGGTTATGGAAACCAAGGGAATAATTATGGTTATAATCTTTCCTGATATGAAAACTAAGTTAATTCTGATCTTAGTTTTCCATGTCGAAATATAAGGTACGATTTTGTGTTAGTTAATTCTGTTTATCCTGTTAAGAAAAGCTTTTATAGCAGATATTTTTCTTTTGCTTAACGAAATTCGGTACAATTGATAAAATTTTTTGCCATTATGATTGAATTGATTGATTGTTATGTTTCAATTTTCCGGTTAAGAAAAACTATGTCAATTTTTTTTTTGACTTATTGAATTGGTATCTTCTCTATTGATTGGTATCAATTGTTTTTGCTTAACGAGATAGGGATCATTTGTTTTAGTCCCTTTGATTCCTGATAAGATTAACTAAGTTAAATATGTTCTTAGTTCAGGCTTGTCAAATATAGGATTCGATTATCCAAGTCTAGTCGATTCCTTGATAAGAAAAACTAGTTAACTAACCTAGTTTTTGTCTTGTCTAAAAGAAGGTCTAAGTTATTTTATGAATAATTAGAACCTGATAAGAGAAATTGAGTTAATATCTTTTTGTGTCTTATCGAATAAAGCGATTATACATACATAATCGGTTCGGTTGTAACTAAGTAATTTTGGTTGATCAATCGGACTAAGGGAAAATTGCTTCGACAATTGTTTCCTTACTCACATACTAAAGCAAAGATTACTTAGGTAGTTTCAGTTTTAGTATTGGTTATCTATGTGAAACCTTCATGCTTAAATCTTATAGGTTATACAAGTCTTATGGATTTGTAAGATCCTTTCGGTTTGCTCTTATGTTTATTCGTTTCTTTGTCATTTTTGTGACAAAAGGGGGGAGAAATATATGGAGTAAACAAGTGATTTATGATCACTAGGAAAGGATGTATGTGCTTAAATCGTTATATCTAATGAATAAGTAAAACATAGACTAAGAGGGAGAAACATATCATATTGTTGTGTAGTATTTCATACTACAAAAGATGAATAACAAATATGTTTGGATTGAATATATACCTAGCTTTCCTTTGTGGGGGGGGGGGG
>NC_039368.1:52732551-52784136 GCF_003573695.1 Papaver somniferum | reverse complement strand
GGGGGGGGTAAAGCCTTTTGTTATTCAAATGCTTCGATACGACATTTATTTTTGAATATCTGTAGGTTATTGTGTTGTTGAAATGTGGGTTAAGCGTACGTAGAATGAGTTACTTTTGAAATTAGTTTATCTCCATATATATGTAATATATTTTTGTCACTAAATTGAGAAAGGGGTATATTATTAGAGCACTACTCGGTTAAACCCATCAAGAGTTGGTATGTCAGGTTTGGTTGTCATATTTAGTTCCAAAACTCGAGTCCCTTAATAAGTAAACTAGAGTCAACTTCGTTAGGTTAGGGTATAAACGATATAAATATTGTGCTCCAGTTACTCACGAAAATCTGAAGATGGATTGAATACAACAAGAACATTATCCTTCAGCTTGAGGTTAGTAACTACAGATTTGACTTGTTCAATTTCTATCTTGTTTCTTTTCAAGTCTTTTAGATTGAAAACATAACATGCGAAGTAATATCTAAAACTCTAGTATTAGACTTGGTCATATTATTATGATCAAAGTGTCAAGTAATCATATTGGATTCCGAAGTATAATGCTTATCTTTTGAACTTCGTACTTAAATCAGGAGAAATCCCTTTGGGCCAAAGTATAATGTGATACCACCCGTTGTTTTTAATGATGCTCCGACAGATCGACCGGTCTTTTTTTGGCTCCAAGTTGACAAAATTAAATTCTTTTTATAAAGCGTATCGACAAAGATGATTCCATACGACATCAGCATAATCGTATATATTTGTTACTTGATTATCTGTGGGATATATGTGCGATTTCATCCTAGGAAACTATGTATTAGTACATTGGTTTAAGGAAGTAGATATATGAACTTGTTTCATAATCAAAAGGTAAATCATAAGTGTGTTGGTTCTTCATTGAATAATATTAGAATTACCAATGCAAGATGACAAGGTAGAACCGATCTTAAATTATATTGAGAATCAAGGTATAACCGGTCATAGCCTATATTGTGTGACAAGGTGTAACCGATTCTAACTAGTTTTGGGAAGCAAGGTGTAACTGATCACAACCTACATTGGGAAGCATGGTGTATCCGATGACAACCTACTTTGGGAACCAGGGTACATCCGGTCACCACCTATACTGGGAAGCATGGTATAACCGATCACAACCTATATTGCGAGTCTTGGTATAACTGGTTCCAAGAGCAAAACCAAGTTTCCAAAGTTCATATATTTCTATATGTTGTGTGTGAATTTGGAATTAGGGTTTGATAAGATATGAAACTTCTAGATGTCGACATTATTTGAACATGTGCATAACTCTTATAATTAATTGTTCAAAGATATTCCTTGATGCTCAAGGTGATCCCAGACCGGAATATTTAAAAGCATTTGATTATGATTTTCAAATATACATGTTTTAATTACCAGCAATTAAAGCATATTCTCTAGAAAAGGGTCATTAGTTAATGTGCTAATTAATAATAGAAATTTTATAAGAGAGATTTCGGAAAATATTCTTTGACATTTATTGGAAATAGGAAAACCGAAATTAGTCACTTTAATGCATATCTTGAGAATATTTTCGGTTTTTTAATTTCCTTGTTGTCCAAACATATTTGGTCTATAAATACTTGAGTGTGCATTTCTTGAAAACTATCATAAGAGCCAGGAAAACTTCATCTTTGTTGTTTTTAGTGGAGTCGTCTATCCAGAGAGGAAAGTACCCTAATTAGGCGAAATCTCTTACGATTGCTCGTTTAAAGACTTATGTGCGATCAAGAAGCTCTACGTGTACAGTTGTTAGGAAACTAGAATTTTGGATTGTTATTTTAGTTTTCAATGATTGATTTGATTGACTAAAGGTTGTTGAAATCTTTGATTGCACCTAGTTTTTTTATTCTAATATCCTTCTCTTCTGATATAAGGACACTCAAACTAGATCAAAGATTTAATGTTTCTACATATCTAAGTAATTCCATATTTGTAAGATAGATTCATTGATTTGCCATTTTTAAATGATTTCGTTATGTGCGAAAATCAATAAGGAATCAAGTTTCCTTTTGCGGGTTGTTAATTTGAAGATTAAATCGAATATTGAAGACTTTGTTCTTGTGTTTTAATTTTGGTATGACTTTCTGTGACTTGATTTTCCGGAATTAAAAAGTTGTTTCTTTTCAATAAACACAAGACTTTTGAGACCAACAAGTTGTTTGTGATTTTATCATAAACCTTGTAATCAAGATTTATTATCTCGGTAATCATTGTCTTGTTTGATCTCGTAACCTAAGAGCTTCAGATCTGGTAACATATCTTAAAAACAGAAGATCCGTAACTGTGCTTTTATCATATATATCGGTATTGTGATTAAAAAGTGAGTTTGGTTACGAAACAGTTTTGATCATTTACTGTTTGGAATACAATCCAAAGGAATCTTGCCTTACCACTTGAAAGATTGGTAGCACAAGTTATTGTGAAACATTAAAAAGATCTACTAAATCTAGTCTTAAAGGAACGTTTGTTCTGCTAGGATATCTAGTATTCTAACGTCTATTGAAAACTTCAGTTATGTTAGATTGGTTGGCCTTGTTAACACGAAGTTGCATGTTAAATTTTTGCAGCGTCCTAATTCATTGAGTATTCAAAACTGGTCTAGGTCTAGGTTTTTTCTACAAGATTGTAGTTTTCCTGGTTAACAAAATTCTGGTGTGTGTTTTACTTTATTTCCGCATTATAATTATGTTTATATCATAATTAAAGTAAATACACTTGTACGTTAACTAGGCACTTTATATTGACCGTATAATTTTACCTTAACTATTATCAAGTGAACATCTTGTTGTTGTATTGTCTCGATCTTGTATCCATAGACGACCACACAAGGTATATTGTGATTCGCCACTTGGATTTGATTTCTCACATTGTTAGGCTAGTCTGGAATAACCGTGTTCCAAGTGGACAACGTGTTGAAATATTTCTTTAGTGATTGTTGCTTAAAGAGGTTTATACACGGTGGGTCTTGAATAGGTTGTGATCAAACAAAAAAATTGTGGTGTACTTAGGTACCCTCGTCATTTCAAATAGGCTTATCTATTAGAGGCAGAAGCAACTCTTAGACTGTAAAGGACGTTAGCTAAGGGAATCAATTGAGTATAACATTGCGAGTTTAAGAAACGTAAGGAGCGCGAATGTAGTTGAATCACTTGGAGAGTGGATTCGGTATCAACTACATTCCAGTCCGAAGTATGATAGTAGGCTAGTGTATGTAGAGGATTAATATTGTTTGGTGTTTAAATCTGGACGAGGTCCTGAGGTTTTTCTGCTTTTGCAGTTTCCACGTTAACAAAACTTCTGGTGTTTTGTATTTTTCGCTTTCCGCATTATATTATTTATCTTTATAATTGGGTTTACATAAGTTGTATGTATTTAATCTTAGTAGATACGTCCATCTAATTATAATCGATTACGAGACTCGTTTCTTGTAGAATTCGTATCTTGAAAGATAGATAACAAGTTTAATTACTTGGAAGAATCCAAATTGATTATTTTGATACGACAAAATTGATCTTGGATATTGATTTTTGAGATTTTCCAAGTACTCTTCTTAACAATCAGGTTCACATAATCATTATCTATATAAATACTAATTGAGAAGAGGTAAGAGATATAAACTCCATATACATATATATTGTCAAGGGTCCTTCAGATGGTCTACTTGCGATTGTATTAGGTTTTAACTATATAAGTTGCCGAATGAAAAAGTTAGTGGTGCACTTGGTACCCCTGCATTTTCAATTAGTATCAAAGCAGGCAAAAACTGTTAGACCTAATAAGTCTATGTTTGAAGTGATCTGTATTATGGACATGAGTGCAATCTCCATCAACGTACCACCAGCCTTCGATGACACAACTTGCTCATGGTGTAAAACTATCATGCGTTCCTTCTTAGAAGCTTGTGACATTCAGACATTGCTTCTTGTTGTAAGAGGTTACTGTTAGACCACTGCTCGGTCGAACGCGCAAGCGTTGCTATCTCAATATTGTTTGTCAAGTTTAGTTGCCAAAACTATAATTCTTGATTTCTAGTCAACTTATAGTAAGTCTCGGACTAGGATAGTAAGTGTAGTTGAGCTCTAGACTCCATGGCGTTCATCATGCGAAGACGAAGAACTACTCAAGGAACTTGTGGAACTTCATCGACAAAAGGTATGTGGAGACTTGAAATATCACTCAAAAGTCTATCTACTCTATCTCCTATTTTGAGATAAAAGTCGTATTGTTATATAGACTTCGATTATACACATTTGCTATTTCGTGCCGAGTTTATCTCGCTTATCTATTTCTCGAAATGTATGTTGGTAAGCTTTCGCTTTGGCCAAGTTCATCTTTACTCATGACGAAAGTCATGTTGATTATTTCAATAACTTGAAAATCGCTTTGATGAAAAATAGTTTGTGAATAACAACTATATACCATCCTCTAAGAAAGTTTCAATGATTCAAATGAGAGTTTAGAAAATGTAACCATCTTTGGATATAAACATAGTATGTTCTCACATTTGTGTAAAAGTCCAAAACCGGGAACTCAAAGTATGTGTACCCGTACACATACTGGCGGAAAATTCACGTCCGTGAATCTTTGCTGGAGTTTGAGTATGCGTACCCGTACGCATACCGACGGTAAGTTCACGTCCATGAATTTCTGTTGGAGTTTGAAAAGTGAAAAACAAACTAATCCGGTTACTTAAGTACGCATACCCATTCGCATATTTAGGTAGGTTACTTTCTAAAATCGGTTTTTTCATGAACTAAAACATTTATATAATAAGGAATGCAATCTTTGCAAACCATGGCTATAATGTTCATGAATCGATACGAGTGAATCAAAACCGATTTTGCTTCGATTGTGTCTTGTATACTTCTATGAGATCTAAGCAACTGAACAACTCTCTAACTAGTTCATTTGAGTTATTTGAACTAGTTATGGTGAACATGAATAAGGTTGATATGAAAGTGCTCATATGGCTAACCATTGGTTAACTATTGTTGAACCAACTAGGTGTACACGTTTAGGTATGGTTACTCAAACCTAAATGAAGTTACATTTCTTTTGTATATAACAATCTAAGTTCGATCTAACGGTTGAAAGATATTAGCTTGAATCTAATCAGGTTTTCATCTAACGGTGAATATTGAATGCTTTGTTACTAAGGTAACTTAGATTGAAAACCCTGATTTGAAATCTATATAAAGGAGAACTCTAGCAACTGGGAAACCTAATCCCGACACCTCATGTGTGATACTAGTTGTATAAGCTAGAGTTTATTCTCCTTTAACCTTAGGTTTTTCACGAAACCCTGTAGGTTAACGACTTAAAGACTTCATTGGGATTGTGAAGCCAGACCCAGTTATTTTCTCTGTAGTTGCGTGATCTGATCTTGCAATTTCTATCGTGATTGAGTGCAATAGTAAGATTGACTTGAGATTTATATCTCCGATGGGCAAGATAGAAAAGTAGTCACAAACATCTTCGTCTCGTCGTTTGTGATTCCATAATATCTTATTTCGGTAGTCGATTAAGATTATTGTGAGGTGATTGATATTTCTAGGATGTTCTTCGGGAATATAAGTCCGGTACATCAATTGGTTCATGTTCACCTTGATTTATCAAAAGTCGGAACAAAAACCCGTAGATATTTCTGTGGGAGACAGATTTATCTATTCCTATAGACTTTTTTGTGTGAGACAGATTTGTTTATCAAGTCTTCGACTTTGGGTCATAGAAACTCTTAGTTGTGGGTGAGATCAGCTAAGGGAATCAAGTGCGTAGTATCCTTCTGGGATCAGGGATTTAAGTAACGCAACTGTACCTTGAATCAGTGTGATATTGATTAGGGTTCAACTATAGTCCAGACCGAGCTTAGTTTGTAGTAGGCTAGTGTCTGTAGCGGCTTAATACAATATGGTGTTCAATCTGGACTAGGTCCCGGGGTTTTTCTGCATTTGCAGTTTCCTCGTTAACAAAACTTCTGGGGTCTGTGTTATTTCTTTTCCGCATTATATTTTGTTATATAATTGAAATATCACAGGTTGTGCGTTGAATCGATCAATTGGTAAATCCAACCTTTGGTTGTTGATTGAAATTGATTGATCCTTGAACATTGGTATTTGGGACCGTTCAAGTTATCTCTCTATATTCAATCGGGCTCACAAATTATTATTTTTCTGATTGCGGATTGAATTGAGAGATTGAGATATAATTCTTTGATATACTTTTCTTAAGATTGAGTCTGACTGTCTAATTGATTCTCTTGAAAGTATATTAGAGTTAGTCCATACAGATTGCTAGGAGAAATATTGGATGAGGTTGTTAGACCCCTGCTTTTTCAATTGGTATCAGAGTAGGAAAACATGTTCAAGACCTCATAAGTCTGTGTTTGTAGCAATCTGATTCTGTGGACTGAATTTCATCTCTTTCATATACGCATACCAAAATGTCTTCCAAAGCCTTTAATTATGCCAGATGTCTTGGAATTGCCTCAAAGGATAACTCCTTAGCTGATTCTTCCGAATCCCGAGGTATAAAGGTTGTTTTATCAGATCCTGATAATATTCCCTCAAATGAGACGTTTGACATTTTATCAAAAGCTGAAATGGAACTCACCAGAATCTAAAAAAAAACAAACTTCTGAGTCTAATGATCTTCATAATCATGCTCAGCTCATTGATGAATTTGAGAAGTCTCTTGGTCGAGAACGGGAACTCTATAGTATCATTGAGTCCTTCTCCAATAATATCGAAAAACTAATTCAAGAAACTACCTACATCGTGAAAAAATTAGTGTTCTTAGGAATATTGTTAAAGAATACTCGATTAGAAAAAAACGTTTAATCGAGACGCATTCATCTGTTCTAAATAGGCTTCAAGCTGAAAAAGAGAAACTGGGTGCATCTCTTAACTAGCCCATAAACAGTGCAAATCCTTGAAAAAGGAAAACTCTGTTTTAACGAGAAATTCTTCTGTACCGATCATTAATTCTGAGACAGAATTACAGTACATGAAGAAATGTTCTCCAAAGGAAGTTCCTGCTAAGAAGTGTTTACATAACTTGCAATCTTCTAATAGGGCTATGAATTTAAAAAAGGTTCCTTCCAATGTTTCTCTTCCAAGAACCTGTTCCTTATGTGGGAAAAAGAATCACTATGTCATCATTGTTTTGCTAGAAAGAAACAAATTTCTGATCTTCGAAATCTACTTATTTTCACTGTCGACAGAGTAAACTCTCTAATGACCACTACAATGGATTACATTCCTGCAGAAAAACAGGTTTCTCATAAAATTGATTTCAATGGTCACTTATCTCGAAATCCCCTCAGGAATCATGTTCCTCTGAATGGTGCAAATTCTTACACCACAAAATACACATTCCCAGTATTTGTGAGAATAAGTCTGGTAAATCTAAGTCTAGATGGTGGAGACATGTCTCTACTAATCCTCTGGAACCAATTTCTAGAGGTCCTAGACTTAATCCTCAGAAAAATATTTCTGATGGATCACCTAACAAGGTTATGTTGAATTCTTCTGGAATGAGAAATAACCGAAAGAAGGTAAGGAATACCACGTTCAAACCTCCAGATGGAATCTACAACTCATCTCTCAACACTCATAGTGGGATTACATCTCACTTTACTACCTAATCGTAGGCATTTTCATTATTGTATCTAACTTGAGAAATGCAAGAATGACATCTGAGAGATACCCAAGTCTACTGTAGTTTTTCATTTGTATTATGTTTGACTATGTTGTTTTATTTTGCTGCTATGTACCTCCTTCTTATGCTCCGATTAAATTTTTAATTATTGAATCATGATGATGAGGGATATATGGAAACAAAGTGTATTTTTATTCTTCTTGGATCTCTTCTGATATGTTAATTTCAACTAGTCCACGAATGTCCGTGTCTCTCTTGGGAGTTTTAGGGTTTTCACAACAAGGGTGTCATTCTCTTGCTTGAAAACATATATATAACTTATATTGTTTTGCCTCCCTAATAATAATAATAATAAAAAAAAAGGTATGTAAAACTCCTCAAGACCTCAAAAAGTTGTGAATCTTGAGATGGAAGAAGACTCTAAAGGATGCGATTCCGTTCAAGATCTTGTCTTGAAAATGATGATTGAAAGGAAAGAGCACAACTCCTGGGATGGAGAATCTGTCAAGGATTTAATTATTTTCAGAATGACTCTAGGGTCGAGTTTGCAAAACTTCAACTGCAAATAAATCAGCTTATTGATGGTCAGGCCAAAATCCTTGATAATCAAAACACCTTGATCATGAATTAGAAGAAACTCATTATGGAGTGTGTCAAAGCCAGGCATCTTGCCTGCATTGTTGATCGGAAAGTCAATGTTCTCACACATGAACATGGGGTCTCTACGGTCAAAAGAATCAAGGATATCAATGATACCTTTTATGATGGACCCTTTCAAAGGTATGATGTTATCAAAGAAACTGGATTCCTATTTTTATCTAGGAAACTTCTTATGAGAATTTATTCTTATGTTTTAAGAAGGATAACTAGGGTTTGGAATATCCATTATTGTGAGTACACACACATAGTTATTCCCAACGTGAAAAGACGAGGGTACCTAAATATACCTCAAACTAAAAATTTTCCACGTATAAGTCCTTTCTCCGAAAGTGATTGTCTATGGACTGAGTCGAGACAATACAACAAATCGGTTCACACTTCGTGTGATCGTCTATGGATACGAGATCGAGACAATACAACAACGAAGTATGTTTACTTGATAAAAGATTCGGACTTAACCAAACACAATAGGATTACTTATCAAGTAAATATGAATTAACGTTTGTACAATTTACTTTAAATTACAATAAAAACAATTATAATTACGGAAAATAAAAGTAAATGACACAGCAAGATTTTGTTAACGAGGAAACCGCAAATGCAGAAAAACCCCAAGACCTTGTCCAGCATTGAATACTCTCAGGATTAAGACGCTATACAAAATCAAACCAACTTCGTATAGTTGAGACCAAGCAACTAAACCTATAATTCACCTAGTTCCGTTTGTATTCCCATGCCTCCTACCTGTAATAAGTCACGTTCTTGGAACATTCCTTTGGTTCGTATTCCAAACAGTAAAAGAACAACAAATCTGTTTGGTATCAACTCTTATCAACCAAGTGATGTGAGTTCGACAAAAGGCTCTTCTGTTTATCTCAATAAACTTCTTTGTCAGGTTCTTAGATCTATCTTATTATCAACTACCAAAGTAATTATTAAGATTTTGCAATCAATACTTTTAATCACAAAGAATTGTATTGATGCCGATCTACACAACTAATCAATCTAATCTACCATAAGGATAAACCGATTATAGTTGGATCCTCTTTTACCGAAACAAGTATTGTGCACACCAAAGATTATGAACCCAAATCAGAAATATTCTAAGTCTTCAACTCTTCTTAGATCTTCAATAAACACCTGCACACAATCAACTTGAATCTCTTGTGATCAATCACGCACAGAACGGAGTCTGTTAACAATGGATTATCACAAGACGTCATTAGGTCTACAAACAGTCTAAAGATCCCCGTCGAAACTTCGATATAGTTTGAATGAATCTTATATCAGAAGAGAAGATTCTCAAGCATAGACAAACTAGGTGCAACCAAAGTTCAACCACTGTTAGTCAATCAAATCAATCGAAAACAAAAGATAAACCATAATTATCTAGTTTCCCACCAACGGTACTAATAGAGATTCTCAATCCCAAAGAAGTCTTTAAACTGAGCGGCCGTAAGAGATTTCGCCTAATTAGGTTACTCTCCTCTCCGAATAGGCGCCTTCACCAGTAGCAGCACAACTGAGATAGTTTTGCTGTCTCTGAGGATTAGTTTGCTCGAAATGCAAACTTTCATATTTATAAACCAAGGAAGTTTGGACACCAAGCAATTTCCCGAACCGAAAATATTCTCAAGATATGCAATATATTCCAGATTCGGTTTTCATAATTCCTGGAAATGATTTGTCCAAATATTGACCGAAAATCTCTTGGAAAATCTCCAACTAGTAAATGCACATTACTAATTTTCATTTTCCTAAAATAAAATTAAAAACCTTAAATAAAAGATTCTCAATTTATTTTATTCGATCCGGGATTTTCTTCCTTTAGCTATTAAGGAATAACTTTGAACAATTAAAGATTAGTGTTACTGCACATGTTCAAAGTATGTCGACATCTTTACTTTGTAAGTCCTCTTTCATACTTACAATTTTGAAACCGATTTTCCACACTTCCAAACAAGTTTAGAATTGGTTCATCTGACTTTCAAGAAATATGTGATTGATCAAGAACACTCAATCACCAAACATGGGTTTCACGGTTCTACCAAAATAAGTTTCGGTTCTACCTCCATGTGAGTACTTTCCATAGTCACGCTAGTTACCAAAATTCGGTTGACTAGGTACTAGGATCAGTTCCCCACGTATATATGGTATCTAACTTGTACTTGTTGCACATGTCCATAGGATCGGTTCCCCTTTGCCTAAAAACGTGTTACACATGTCCATATGATCGGTTCCACTTTCTACTAAAAACTTGCTGCACCTCATACAAGGATCGATTCCCCTTTGTGATAGGTTTCACCTCTTACTAGGATCGGTTCCCCTTTACCCAGAGTCGGCCATACCAATAACACAAAATCGATCATACCATCTCAGGTGATTACTTAAGATCGGTTTCACTAATAAAAGTCATACCAATACAAAAATCATGCCTTTGTTAATAGTTTTACCAAGAACATAAACAAGTCATGAGCGGTTACACTAATCACACATATTGGTAGTTTAAAAGATATACAATGAATAACAATACCAATAATGCATGGCAATTTCTCTTTCGGTTCACAAAACAAGTTCATGAATTTACTTCCTTAAAACAAATGTAAAACATTGTTTTCTAGGATGAAATCTTCACCTTATACCCATACATAACCACAATAGGATTCAAACGATTATGTCGATGTCTTATATACAATGTTTAATGATTAAGCAATAAAGCTCGTATTGTATTCCTTAATACTATGTCTAACTAGAGTATAATCATTCATGCTTCGCAGTTTAGTTTTCAATATGCACGACTTGAAAGATACGTTAGGGAATGAAACAGTTCAAGTAAAATATCACTAACCTCAAGTGGAAGGATGATGTTGTCGTTGTAGCTCCTTGCTTCTTCACTTCTTCAAGTCTTCGCAATACTTGTAATGTAACATATCCTAATACTTTCAAGCTAACCTATACGGAGTTCACTCTAGTACATAATCAAGCGACTCTTTAAATGAGTTTTGACTCACTAAAATATGACAACCAAACTTAACATACCAACGCTTGGTGGGTTCAACCGAGCTATGCTCTAACACTACGTTTTTCGTCTTGCAATGTTTTTAGATTTATTTATTCTAAAAGTTTATTTGGAAGATGATTTTGCATTATTAATCTCTGTGGTTTTATATATTGCATCTTGTTATCGGATATGTGTGTTTGCGTCCGTGAACCATGAGTGTTCCATACGTTTTCAAAAGTTAAGTCTTTCATACGTTGGTATGCAAGTATTGATAAAAGATTGAATGAACTCTTGACAAACAAAAGTTAAGCCTATTATGTCATTATGAAAATATTGATGGAAGATAGGATGAGCTTTTGTTTACAAAGATTAAGTTTATTATACGTCATTGTGCAAATAATGATTAAGAATAGAATGAATCTTTGTTTATTCCGCAGTACTGGTCTTCCGTGATCCATATTTTTATGTAAATATTGTGCGGCTCCGTAAGTTTTTCTTATGTGAGCATTTCCGATTAAATTAATCATGGGTTCTTTTATGGTTAATTTAATTGAGATTTTTGGATACAAAGTCATATTCTTATGTGATTTGTTAATGTCCAAAGAAATCCTTCTTTTCTTGTGAAAGTAAGGTGGCTCTTGTTGTTCTTTCGGGAATGACATTTAATGGGGGAGTGTTCTTAATTGAACTTCTGCTTAATTGCCAAATATTTGTGGGGAGTGCGGCTGTGGAATATTATAGGGGTTATCTTGTATCTTTATAAACTCCTTGATGAATGCATTTAGTTTAGGCTACATGATTGCATATAAAAGAAGTTGATATGTGCTTCTTTTTTGGTCATGAAGTATCTATATGGAAATTTCATTATGATCCCACTAATTTTCGTACCTTTGTCAATTTTATACAAAAAGGGGGAGAATTAATGTGTAGTTCACACTACAAATACACATGGTTTTCAGATCATTATGTAAGGGGGAGTGATACATATCACCATAGTATTGTTCTCTAAGTTGTGATACAATAGAATTTTGATGATGTGTAGTGATACTATCACACTGTATAACAATGATTGAGAGTTATTGTTTTCTCATTTTTATGGCTACGGAACTTCAACAACGATGATGCTGAATTGAATACCTTTAGAATTATTTGAGTACTTGGAAGTGACGAAGATTTCGAGTAATGTTGAAGAACCAAGGAGATCAAGCATTTGGATGAAAAGCTACAAAGTTTATTTATTTTGTATTCCATATGTATTGATAGTTTTATCATTAAAATTGACAAAGGGGGAGATTGTTAGAGCACTGCTCGGTCGAACTCGCAAGCGTTGCTATCTCAAGCTTGTTTGTCAAGTTTAGTTTCCAAAACTATAAGTTTTGATTTCTAGTGTACTTATAGCTAAGTCTCGGACTAGGATAGTAAGTGTAGTTGAGCTCTAGACTCCACGACGTTCATCATAAAAAGACGAAGAACTACTCAAGGAACTGGTGGGACTTCATCGACAAAAAGGTATGTGGAGACTTGAACCTATCTATCACTCAAAAGTATATCTACTCTATCTCCTATCTTGAGATAAAAGTCGTATTTCTATATAAACTTCGATTATACACATTTGCTATTTCGAGCCGAGTTTATCTCGCTTATCTATTTCTCGAAACATGTGTTGGTAAGCTTTCGCTTTGGCCAAGTTCATCTTTACTCGTGACTAAAGTCATGTTGATTATTTCAATAACTTGAAAATCGCTTTGATGAAAAATAGTTTGTGAATAACAACTATATAACATCCTCTAAGAAAGTTTCAATGATTGAAATGAGAGTTTAGAACATGTAACCATCTTTGGATATAAACATAGTGTGTTCTCACATTTGTGTAAAAGTACAAAACCGAGAACTCAAAGTATGCGTACCGTACGCATACTGGCGGAAAGTTCACGTCCGCGAATTTCTGCTGGAGTTTTAGTATGCGTACCCGTATGCATACCGGCGGTAAGTTCACGTCCGTGAATTTCTGCTGGACTTTGAAAAGTGAAAAACAAACTCATTCGGTTACTTAAGTACGCGTACCCGTTAGCATACTTAGGTAGGTTACTTTCTAAAATTGGTTTGTCCATGAACTAAAACATATTTATATAATAAGGAATGCAATCTTTGCAAACCGTGGCTATAATGTTCATGAACCGATTCGAGTGAATCAAAACCGATTTTTCTTTGATTGTGTCTTGTATACTTCTATGAGATCTAAGCAATTGAACAACTCTCTAACTAGTTCATTTGAGTCATTTGAACTAGTTATGGTGAAAATGAATAAGGTTGATATGAAAGTGCTCGTATGGCTAACCATTGGTTAACTATTTTTGAACCAACTAGGTGTACACGTTTTAGGTACGGTTACTCAAACCTAAATGAAGTTACATTTATTTTGTGTATAACAAGCTAAGTTTGATCTAACAGTTGAAAGATATTAGCTTGAATCTAATCAGGTTTTCATCTAACGGTGAATATTGAATTCTTTGTTATCAAGGTAACTTAGATTGCAAACCCTGATTTGAAATCTATATAAAGGAAAACCCTAGCAACTAGGAACCTAATCCCCACACCTCATGTGTGATACTAGTTGTATAAGCTAAAGTCGATTCTCCTTTAACCTTAGGTTTTTCACGAAACCCTGTAGGTTAACGACTTAAAGACTTCATTGGGATTGTGAAGCCAGACCCAACTATTTTCTCTGTAGTTGCGCGATCTGATCTTGATGTTTCTATCGTGATTGAGTGCAATCATAATATTGGCTTGAGATTTATATCTCCGACAGGAAAGATAGGAAAGTAATCACAAACATCTTCTTCTCATCGTTTTTGATTCCACAATATCTTATGTCGTTAGTCGATTAAGATTATTGTGAGGTGGTTGATATTTATAGGTTGTTCTTCGGGAATATAAATTTGGTATATCAGTTGGTTCCTATTCACCTTTATTTATCAAAAGACGGAACAAAAACCCGTAGGTATTTCTGTGGGAGACAGATTTATCTATTCCTATAGACTTTTCTGTGTGAGACAGATTTGTTTATCAAGTCTTCGACTTTGGGTCGTAGAAACTCTTAGTCGTGGGTTAGATCAGCTAAGGGAATCAAGTGCGTAATATCCTGCTGGGATCAGAGATGTAAGGAACGCAACTGTTCCCTGAATCAGTGTGAGATTGATTAGGGTTCAACTACAGTACAGACCGAAGTTAGTTTTGAAAAGACGAGGGTACCCAAATATACCTCAATCTAAAACTTTTCCACTTGTAAGTACTTTCTCCGAAAGTGATTGTCTATGGACTGAGTCGAGACAATACAACTAATCGCTTCACACTTCATGTGATCATCTATGGTTACGAGATCGAGACAATACGACAACAAGATAACTTGTTTGATTGACTATGGATACAGGATCGAGACAATACAACAACGAAGTATGATTACTTGATAATAGGTTCAGACTTAACCAAACACAATAGGGTTGCTATCAAGTAATTAGGAATTAACGTTTGTGTATTTTACTTCTAATATAATAAATCAATGATAATTACAAAAATAGAAAAGTAAAAGACACAACAAGATTTTGTTAACGAGGAAACCGCAAATGCAGAAAAACTCCGGGACCTTGTCAAGAATTGAATTAACTCTCAGAATTAAGCCGCTATACAAAATCTAAACCAACTTCGTATAGTCGAGTCCAAGAAACTAAACCTATAGTTCACCTAGTTCCTTCAGTATTCCTGCGCCTCCAACTTTTAATAAGTCATGCACTTGGAACAATTCCTTTGGTTCGTATTCCAAACAGTAAAGGAACAACAAATATGTTCGGTAACAACTCTTTTCAAACAACGTGATATGATTTTGACAAAAAGGCTCTTCCGTTTGTCCAAATAAACTCCTTTTTCAGGTTCTTAGATCTATCTATTCAACAACTACCAAAGTAATTGTTTATACTATGCAATCAATACTATTAATCACAAAGAAATGTATTTATGCCGATCTACTCAACTAATCAATCAAGGTTATCACAAAGATAAACTGATTATAGTTGGATCCCCAGACGATCAAGTTTTGTGCACACCAAATATTATGAACTCAAATAAGAAATCTTCGTTGTCTTCAAATCTTCTTAGATCTTCAATAAACACTTGCACACAAACAACTTGAATCTATTGTGATCAATCACACACAGAATGAAATCTGTTAACGATGGATAATCATAAGACGTCTTTAGATCTAGAAACAGTTCTAAAGATCCCCGTCGATACTTCAATCTAGTTTCAGTGAATCTTATATCAGAAGAGAAGATTCTCAAGCATAAACAAAACAATTGCAATCAAAGTTCAACAACTGTTAGTCAACCAAATCAATCGAAAACTAATAATAAAATACAATTATCTAGTTTCCCACCAACGGTACTCGTAGATCTTCTCAATCCCAAAGAAGTATTTAAAACGAGCAGTCGTAAGAGATTTCGCCTAATTAGGTTACTTTCCTCTCCGAATAGACGGCTCCACCAGTAACAACACAACTAGGTAGTTTTTGCTGGCTCTGAGGATTAATTTGCTCGAAATGCAAACTTCAATATTTATAGACCAAAGAAGTTTGGACACCAAGGAATTTCCAAAACCGAATATTCTCAAAGATATGCAATAAACCCAAAAACGGTTTTCATAATTCCTGGAAATGCTTCGTCCAAATATTGACCGAAATCTCAGTATAAAATCTCTAATTAGTAAATGCACATTACCAATTTTTATTTTCTAAAGATATGCATTTAATTGCTGGAAATTAAAAGCATATAAAACTAAAAACCTTAATTAAAAGATTTTCAATTTATTTCTATCCGGGATTCTCCTTTAGTTATTAAGGAATATCTTTGAACAATAAAAGATAAGAATTACTGCACATGTTCAAAGTATGTCGACATCTTTACTTTCTAAATCCTTTTTCATATTTACAATATTGGAACCGATTTGCCACACTTCCAAACAAGTTTAGAATTGGTTCATCTGACTTCCAAGAACTATGTGATTGATTATCCTATCAAATCACCATTAATGGGTTTCAAGGTTCTACCAAAACACAAAACTTCGGTTCTACCTCCATGTGGGTACTAGGATCAGTCACACTAGCTTTCCGAAAAATGGTTGACTAGGTACTAGGATCGGTTACCACATAATTATGGTATTTTACTTGTGATCGGTTGCACAAGTCATTGGATCGGTTACCAATTACTAAGACTTGTTGTACCTCTTACAAGGATCGATTACACATACTTGTGATCGGTTGCACCTCTTACTAGGATCGGTTCCCCAATTATAGAGTTGGTCATACCAATTACAATATATCGATCATACCATCTCAGGTGATTACTTAAGATCGGTTTCACTAAGAAAAGTCATACCAATACAAAAGTCAGGCATTGTGAATAGTTTTACCAAGATACATAAAAAAGTTATGAGCGGTTATACTAAACACACATATTGGTAATCCAAAGATTTGCAATGAATAACAATACCAATAAGCCTAGCGATTTCCCTTTCGATTCACAAAACAAGTTTATGAATTGTATTTCCTTTAAACGAATGTAAAACATTGTTTCCTAGGACGAAAACTTCACCCATACCCATACCCATACATAATCACAATAGAATTCATATGATTATGTCGATGTCTTATATACGAAGCTCAAAATATAGACGTTATACTTCGTATTATAATTCCTTAATATTATGTCTAACTAGAGTATAATCATTCACAGTTTCGAAGTTATGTTTTCAATATGCACGACTTGAAAGATACGTTAGGAATGAAACAGTTCAAGTCAAATATAACTAACCTCAAGAGGAAGGATGATGTTGTCGATGTATCTCTTTACTTTTTCACATTCTTCAAGTCTTCACGTAATACTTGTAAGTCTCATATCCTAGTAACTTTTTAGCTAACATATACGAAGTTGACTCTAGTAAATAATCAAAAGACTCTTAAAATGAGTTTTGAGTCACTAAAATATGACAATCAAACTAAACATACCAACGCTTGGTAGGTTCAACCGAGGTATGCTCTAACAAGTTTGTAGTAGGCTAGTGTATGTAGCGGCTTAATACAGTGTGGTGTTCAATCTGGACTAGGTCCCGGGGTTTTTCTGCATTTGCGGTTTGCTCGTTAACAAAACTTCTGGTATATGTGTTATTTCTTTTCCGCATTATATTTTGTTATATAATTGAAATATCACAGGTTGTGCGTTGAATCGATCAATTGGTAAATCCAACCTTTGGTTGTTGATTGAAATTGATTGATCCTTGAACGTTGGTCTTTGGTACCGTTCAAGTTATCTCTCTTATATTCAATCGGGCTCACAAATTATTATTTGTTTGATTTCGGATTGAATTAAGAGATCGAGATATAACTCTTTGATATACTTTTCTTAAGATTGACTCTGACTGTCTAGTTGATTCCCTTAAAAGTATATTGGAGTTAGTCCATACAAATTGTTAAGCGAAATATTGGGTGAGGTTGTTAGAACCCCGTTTTTTCATTTACAATATTTCAATGGTCGGAGAATGAGTTAATGTTGTTCCTAAAGGCATAAAAACATGTAGCGAGATTGAAATCAGTGCTGCTAAACACAAATATGATGGATTGAATGCTATCATCCATGCCATAAGGCCAGATCTTTAACATCATGTGTCAACGTGAACTAGATCAAAAGATGCTTGAGATATCTTAAAAATCGTATTTGAAGGGAATACCACATTAAAGGAAGCACGACTTCAAAACCTAACTTCTGACTGGGAAAACCTTCTGTTTGAGGGTGAAAACAGTTTATGTTGATTTTGGTAATTTCGGGTGTGTGGGTAAGAAATGAGTTTAAACCCTAAACAATATACTGCGAGGGAGTACTTTAGATTCGAGAGATTAATCTGTACAAATCCGACCTAAACCAAGAAATGGTCGTTCCAGACTTGCTTCGGTCACAAAGTGAAGGGGAAGGGTTGGTTTTAGGGAGGGGAGCGAAGAGAGTGTTGAGACCAGAATAGTTGATTCTGGAAGAGTAGTTGTTTTACGACTTGTATCAGAAAGTGGGAAGCTAATAGATGGAAAGCTAGCAAATATTTTCTGAGTGTTGTATGCTCCTGACCTGCACTTGTTGTTCGGTGGAAATAGGTAAGACCTATTTATACAAGTCGGAGTGAAACGTACTCTGGTCTCATTAAGAAATGGAAAACAGATGTGTAACTGGGAGGAGGTGGTAACCGGTAACGCCTGGAATTGATGTTCCATAAAAGAAAGCGTTTCACCATTACCCAATGTATTTACTAACCGCCTCATCCTTATGACATTGTCTTATAACGGGCGTAGTGTACGTCGCACGTTGTAAACCTCCAAACCAATACCCCATGAGCATCCCCCAGTTTGTGACATGTGTTGATGTCTCGAGTGTTTTCGTGGAAAACATGTAGCATGTTGAGCTTGGGAGACTTGTTGGCTCGGTGGTGACATTCGACGGTCGAGATTTTGCATCTTAAGAGGAAAGGTAGCCGTTGATTATTGCAACCCTTCGTTTGGTAGCCAGTGGCATGAAAGCATGCTCGGTATGGCTTTAATATGGCCTGGTTTAGGCGAGGCCAAAAGTTAGGGTTTTGATTTTGTTTAGGCGCGACCAAACTAGGGGCAAAAGTTTCCATGCGTTAGCTGGTAACCTTGGACAGCTAAGATTTGCATCTAAGGTGGAAGGGTGGTCGTTGATCGTCGCACGCCTTCGTTTTGGTAGCCGCATAAGGAAGTCCGGCATGGTATGGTGCGGCAAGGTGGTTGGCATGCCATTGTCACATGTGGCATGGCATGCCTTGGCGCGGTTTGGCGAGGACAAAACTAGGGTTTTGGGCCAAAGGTTACCATGCGTTGGTTGGCGACCTTGGTCGGCTAAGATTTGCCTCTAAGGTGGAAGGGTGGTCGTTGATCGTCGCACGCCTTCGTTTTGGTATCCGCATAGGGAAGTCCGTCATGGTATGGTGTGGCAAGTTGGTTGGCATGCCATTGGTACATGTGGCATGGCATGCCTTGGCGCCGTTTGGCGTGGCCAAAACTAGGTTTTTGGGCCAAAGGTTACCATGCGTTGGTTGGCGACCTTGGACGGATAAGATTTGCATCTAAGGTGGAAGGGTGGTCATTGATCGTGGCACGCCTTCGTTTTGGTAGCCGCATAGGGAAGGCCTGCATGGTATGGTACGGCAAGGTGGTTGGCATGCCATTGGCACATGTGGCATGGCATTCCTTGGCGTGGTTTGGTGTGGCCAAAACTAGGGTTTTGGGCCAAAGGTTACCATGAGTTGGTTGGCGACCTCGGACGAATAAGATATGCATCTAAGGTGGAAGGGTGGCCGTTGATCGTCGCATTCCTTCGTTTTGGTAGCCGCATAGGGAAGGCCGACATGGTATGGCGCGACGAGGTGGTTGGCATGCCATTGGCACATGTGGCATGACATGCCTTGGCGTGGCCAAAACTAGGGTTTTGGGCCAAAGGTTACCATGCGTTGGTTGGTGACCTTGGACGGCTAAGATTTCCATCTAAGGTGGAAGGGTAGTCGTTGATCGTCGCATGCCTTCGTTTTGGTAGCCGCATAGGGAAGGACGACATGGTATGGTGCGGCGTGGATGGTTGGCATGCCATTGGAACATGTGGCATGGCATGCCTTGGCGCGGTTTGGCGTGGCCAAAACTAGGGTTTTGGGACAAAGGTTACCATGCATTGGTTGACGACCTTGGACGGCTAAGATTTGCATCTAAGGTAGAAGGGTGGCCGTTGATCGTCGCACGCCTTCGTTTTGGTAGCCGCATAGGGAAGGCCGGCATGGTATGGTACGCCGTGGCTGGCATGGCATTCCATTGGCACAGTGGTGCGGCTGGTATGGTTGGCATGCCTTGGCACGGTAGACGTGGCTGGCATGGCTTGCCATTGGCACAGTGGTGCGGCTGGTGTGGTTGGCATGCCTTGGCGCGGAAGACGTGGCTGGCATGGCATGCCATTGGCACAGTGGTGCGGCTGACATGGTTGGCATGCCTTGGCGCGGTAGACGTGGCTGGCATGCATGCCATTGGCACAGTGGTGCGGATGACATGGTTGGAATGCCTTGGCACAGTAGACGTGGCTGGCATGGCTTGCCATTGGCACAGTGGTTCGGATGACATGGTTGGCATGCCTTGGCGCGGTAGCATGAGAATTAGGGTTTGGCATAGATGATGTCGGTCAATGTTAAGGGTTCTGCCGTGGAACATGACACATAAAAAAAAGGTACCATGGTAATTCTTACGTAGACATGTTGATCGATTCAACAAATGTGCTAATGGTCATAGTGACGTCATGGTAGATGTGCGGTTTTACGATTTTAACCCTAAGGTAAAAACCACCATCAACATTAAGTCCCCTGCTTAGCTCGGAACGGGAGCCTTGTTGTGAGGTAAGCATAAGATGGTGACATGCTAAGACAAAATCGAAACCACAAGTCGTGAAAATATGGCCAGGAAGGTCTGACTAACCTTTTTCGAGAGGTAAGGAGAGTTCATGATCCTCGTGTCTGGCGGCCTTGCATAGATTCGATTTGTGGTGTAGACCGTGAAATGGTGATGTGAAGATTGTCGGCTTAGTCTAGCCATGCATCACCTTGGTCGGGTTAGGGAACATCGTGACGCTGGCCTGGCGAGTTGTTGGTGTTGGCGCGACAAGTCATGGCGCGGCACGGTGGTGCAAGGCATGACGCGGCTTGGCATGGTGGGTCCAAGGCAATGGCGCGGACGGCTTGGCATGGTGGGGCTAAGGCAATGGCGCGGACGGCTTGGCATGGTGGGGCCAAGGCAATGGCGCGTACGGCTTGGCAAGGCATGCGCGGACGACCTGGCACGGTGGTGATTTGTCTCTGCGGGCCCGATTACCTTTTTTCCTTACTTGACTCAAATAGGAAGTCCTTACGCCTATAAAAGGGGCCGGCCTCCCATTTTATTTCACACCTTTGTTTGTTTTTTTTATTCTGGCCGTGTGGTAGTAGTAAAGCGGACGAGCGAATCCCAGGTATGTCTTCCAGCACTTCCTTTTTAACTTGTTTTTCTTGTTTTCTTGTGTTAGTGCAAACCCTAGCCGTAGTCGTACCTTTTCATGAACTTGTAGAAATATTATTCTTTTGTGTTGGTATGAATCCTAGCCGTAGATATTCTTTTCATGAACTTGTAGTAACATTTAGGTGTGAATACCGTAGTAATGTTGGCCGCCCCAATTACTGTGCAAAATAGGCATGCATGAGCTAGTAACTGTCATTCTCCCGTGAAAACCTAGCTTCTAGGGTTTTCTCCTTTTTCCTCGTGTGGTCGTGTGCATGGTTCCCATAGTGGGGCGCGCCTTCTCGGCTGGGCGCCAACTTCCAGCTGCGGGGTACGGCCATGGCATGAGGTGGTGATGCAGGGTCTGTCAGTCTTCATTTCTTTGTCTACGCGCATTATGACTTTGCAACAAATTGGCTTATGTTCAGGATGGATCTCTTGTGTCTGATAAAATAATTTCCATGTGTTTTCCGTAATAATTTCTCTTCATATTGTTCTATTTTAGTTATTTCGAAGGTGAAAGTAGCGTGAGAGAATTTTCGTTAGGATGTCACTTTCTGCCGTACCGAAAGATGTTGGCAATTCCAAGCCAAACATAGACGATGAGTTCTTTACAACATCTGCCACAATTAGGAAGAATCATCCCAAGTATGTGTCGATTCTTCTGACTGGTCGGGAAAGTGAAGGAGAGGCCCGGTCGGTTCGGCCAGGAGGTGTAATAAGGTTTTGTCTTCAGAGGAAAGAGTATTATGCTTCTCCCATCGACTTTAAAATCTGTGTGAGTCTTTTGCGTCCCTTTGAGCAATGGATGTGATTCATGATGAGCCAGGAATGTGTAAAAGCCAGTTTGACCAAGGCGCAGATTATTGATGCTGTCGCGGCTTCCGCAGAGCTTCAAATTAGGAAAGATATTCTAGGCTTGGTTGCCTTTATTTCCAGATGGTGTCCGGACACTCACACGGCCATATGCAGGTGGGGTGAAATGACTATTTCCTTAGAGAGCGTGGCCGTACTGCTGAACCTTCCCATAATAGAAAACATCGATGTCAAATTGTTTGCAGATGAAGAAGAAATGCGCGCCGCTCTGGTTGCGAAATCAAAAGGATTTGTCCGGAAAGAAAAAGAGACGAGGTGCTTCTATGGCTGGTGGGTATCTCAGTGGTTTCCTGATGAGTTGGAGCCAAATCAGAAGAATAGTACGCTTCATGTCGCGGCGTTTTTGGCTCTTTGGTTATGCAGGGATATTTTAGATGACGGCTTTGGTAAGAAAGAGATAAGACAGGAACTTATCAAGTTTGCCATAAAATTGGCAAAAGGTGTCGTTCTCCCTATTGGCGGATTGTTTATTGGTTCTCTGTACACACACTTGGATCAACTGGTCGCTGACATGTGCGCTTCAAATGGCTACATGAAAGTGGATTCGTATATTCATGCCGCTTTTCTCCAAGCGTTGCTTCGGGAGCACTTCGAAAAGTATGCTCCAAAACCGTTGGACTTACTTCCCAAGTCTTGGGGTGGCTCTAGGATACTGCGCTGGTCGAATAGGCGCCCAAAGGTTGGTTCAAACCTGGTTGGATTCCTTGACAACTCGCACAAGGTCAACTTTCGTCCATGGGCTCTGGTGCATGCGTCCATAACTCAGATCAATACCTTTTCTCCTGCTCCGAGCATGTCCTTGTCTTCTGATAAAGAGGATATGAGTGTTTGAGAGATGGCGTTCATGCGAAGCTGCACGCCTGGTCATGTGCCGTCATTCTTTCGGGGATCTTGTAATGCAGTCTCTTACAATATCGATAGGGCGGCTCGGCATATGGGTTTTGACCAAGGGGTCCCACTCGTTCGTCAGCCAGTTGTTCCATAAAACTCGTTGACAACTATTCTCGATGCTAGTGTTCTTGTGTCGGGTAAAAGCTTCCCTTTTCTGCTCGCGGAACGAAATCCATCAACAACCTCCAAATATAGCATATTCTGGCAGGATGAGTTTCTTGCTATTCATGGGTTTGTGAATGCTGTGGTAGAAAACTGTCGTTGTAAGCCTTCTCTTGCGGTTTTAGTGGAGCACCCATTGCTGAGGGATCCTTCTTAAACCAAGCGAAAATCCGTTAGCCTGGACGCGGACAGTCCTCAAGTGAAGGAGCGAAGGTCTAAAAGCTGTGCAGATGGTTCCAGTCAGATTCGGCGGCTTTTCCGACTTTTAGTTCATCTAATATGCGAGTATGTATGATTTTATATTTGATTTTAGTTGGACTGCATATATCCTCGTCTCTTTTCTAAGTGTTTGTCTTCGTGCCTTGCCCAGGGTCTCAGCAGCGTGAATGCCTTTACCAAACTTGCTAGTAGTCAGAAAACAACGTTTCTCGAGGAAGGAAGTGGCGGTGCTGAACCTGTCCGTGGTGAGAGGGAATCCGAGAAGGGAGAAAGTTCGGAGTCTAGTGACGACGAGAATTGTTCTTCCAACAGTAGCGCTGAATCTTCTTCTGGCCGGTCTGAAAGCGGATCAGTGAGTCTTCTACATGTTTTTCCTTCATCCTTCTTTATTTCTTCTCTTTGGAAAAGCATCTAATACGTGATATCACGGGGGAAGCCGTTTCTGAAGATGAACCCGAGACGGAGGTTGGTGGAGATACATCTTTGTCTCCAACTGTGGCAGCTACACCGGGCGACCTTGAAATGGAGGTTGATCGAGGTGAAGACGTCGTTGTGACTCAGACAATGGAGAGCACCCCAGTGGCCGCAGATGCAATTGTCGTTAGGAATCCCTTGACGGTCCTGGTGCAGTCGCGGGCGCCACCTTCAACCCTCCATACCTGGTTCCTCATCCGGATCATGTGTTGGTCGGGGAATTTAGCGTGCCAACCAAATATGCGGCGCTGCATACTAAGATAAAGGAGAGCTACAGACATATCGCCACGACCAAGAAAATTACTAGTCGATTTGCGTTGGTTAAGCGTGTGGAGGAAGCCTTGTCTTCAACTGACGACATGTGCAACGTGACTGGCTGTACGGTTTCTGAGGATGTAATCTCAAGCTGGAGGTTCCATCGTGACATGTGCATAAATTTCGAGTTCAATGCTCCCTGTTTCGTCGAGGGTTTCTCTGAGGTTGAAAAGTTGCTGGTCGAAACAACCGAAGGTCCTTCTGCATATACGGTCAAACAGCAGGACGCGGAAGTCGAAAAGTTGTCCAGGAAGCTGAAGTTGAAACGGGCGGCTCTCCAAAGTACGAAGGAGGCTTTCGCTAAGAAGAGCACGTCGTTGTTGAAAAACTTTCCTTGAATGCACTTCTGTCTTCTGAACTTCTTATCTTAGTTTTTTTTTTTTGAAAGGAAAATGAAACGCCTAGTTTACGGTTTTGATTTTATGGATTTTTGGGTTGATAAACAAGTATTACCCCTGAGGGTTTTGGATTATTATTTGGAATGAACTTTTTTAGAATAATGATGTTTTGGTTATGATTGTAAGTAACACAAACATCCCAGGGAAGATATGGAAACGTGAATAGTGCGTGTCGGGAGATGACATGGGATGAAACATAACATGGATATCGGTCTTATAATTCCTGTGAAATCTTGAAATAGTAAACCATGTATTTTGTCTAGGCAGGACTTACTCGATTTTTTGGATCTGCTAACGAAAAATGAGTCAGGTGCAAGTCCAGGTTTTGTGGGGAAGCACCGCGATTGCGGAAATTCCCCAGTCGTCCCCGAATCACTTGGTAATTGAGTCGTCGATCCCTGGGCGGATCGTTTGATTTTTACCTCTGGGAAGTCCCCAGTCGCCCCTTGTTGTGTCATGACTGGTAAACGGGTTGTCTGGTAGCTGAGTCATCGATTCCTGAGCGGATCGTTTGATCCTACCGTCCTGACGTCTGGGTCGAAATATGAGATCGAGGATTGAAAGTTGACATTGTAACCGAAAGATCAATCTCCCACTGTGGTCGCCAATTGTTTGAGGGTGAAAAAGGTTTCTGCTGATTTTGGTAATTTCGGGTATGTGGGTGAGAAATGAGTTTAAACCCTGAACAATGTACTGCAAGGGAGTACTTTAGATTCGAGAGATCAATCTGTACAAATCCGGTCTAAACAAGAAATGGCCGTTCCAGACTTGCTTCGATCACAAAGTAAAGGAGAAGGATTGGTTTTGGGAGGGAAGCGAAGAGAGTGTTGAGACCAGAATAGTTGATTCTGGAAGAGTAATTGTTTTACGACTTGTATTAGAAAGTGGGAAGCTAACATATGGAAAGCTAGCAAATATTTTCTGAGTGTTGTATGCTCCTGACCTGAACTTGTTGTTCGGTAGAAATAGGTAAGACCTATTTATACAAGTCGAAGTGAAACCTACTCTGGTCTCATTAAGAATTGGAAAACGAATGAGTAAATTGGAGGAGGTGGTAACTGGTAATGCCTGGAATTGATGTTCCATGAAAGAAAGCGTTTCACCATTACCCCCTGTATTTACTAACCGCCTCATCCTTATGACACTGTCTTATAGCGGGTGTAGTGTACGCCGCACGCTGTAAACCGCCAAACCAATACCCCATGAGCATCCCCCAGTTTGTGACATGTGTTGATGTCTCGAGTGTTTTCATGGAAAATATGTAGCATGTTGTTGTTGTCTGGAAAGTTGAGCTTGGGAGACTTGCCGGCTCGGTGGTGACCTTCGAAGGTCGAGATTTTGCATCTTAAGAGGAAAGGTAGTCGTTGATTATTGCAACCCTTTGTTTGGTAGCCAGTGGCATGAAAGCATGCTCGGTATGGATTTAATATGGCCTGGTTTAGGCGCGACCAAACTAGGGCCAAGAGTTGTCATGCGTTAGCTGGTAACCTTGGACGGCTAAGATTTGCATCTAAGGTGGATGGGTGGCTGTTGGTCGTCACACGCCTTCGTTTTGGTAGCCACATAGGGAAGGCTGGCATGGTATGGTACGGAAAGGTGGTTGGCATGCCATTGGCACATGTGGCATGGCATGCCTTGGCGCGGTTTGGCGTGACCAAAACTAGGGTTTTGGGACAAAGGTTACCATCGGTTGGTTGGCGACCTTGGACGGCTAAGATTTGCCTCTAAGGTGGAACGGTGGCCGTTGATCGTCGCACGCCTTCGTTTTGGTAGCCGCATAGGGAAGGCCGGCATGGTATGGTGCGGCAAGGTGGGTGGCATGCCATTGGCACATGTGGCATGGCATGCCTTGGCGCGATTTGGCGTTGCCAAAACTAGGGTTTTGGGACAAAGGTTACTATGCGTTGATTGGCGACCTTGGACGACTAATATTTGCATCTAAGGTGGAAGGGTGGTCGTTGATCGTCGCACGCCTTCGTTTTGGTATCCACATGGGGAAGGTCGGCATGTTATGGTGCGGCAAGGTGGTTGGCATTCCATTGGCACATGTGGCATGGCATGCCTTGGCGTGGCCAAAACTAGGGTTTTGGGCCAAAGGTTACCATGTGTTGGTTGGCGACCTCGGACGGCTAAGATTTGCATCTAAGGTGGAAGGGTGGTCGTTGATCGTCGCACGCCTTCGTTTTGGTAGCCGCATAGGGAAGGCCGACATGGTATGGCACGGCGAGGTGGTTGGCATGCCATTGGCACATGTGGCATGGCATTCCTTGGCACGGTTTGGCGTGGACAAAACTAGGATTTTGGGCCAATGGTTACCATGCTTTGGTTGGCGACCTTGGACGGCTAAGATTTTTATCTAACGTGGAAGGGTGGCCTTTGATCTTCGCACGCCTTCGTTTTGGTAGCCGCATAGGGAAGACCGTCATGGTATGGTGCGGCGTGGCTGGTTGGCATGCCTTAGCGCGGTTTTGCGTGGCCAAAACTAGGGTTTTGGGCCAAAGGTTACCATGTGTTGGTTGGCGACCTTGGACGGCTATGATTTGCATCTAAGGTGAAAGGGTGGCTGTTGATCGCCGCACGCCTTCGTTTTGGTAGCCGCATGGGGAAGGCCGGCATGGTATGGTGCGGCGTGGATGGCATGGCATGCCATTGGCACAGTGGTGCGGCTGTGTAGTGATCTACACTACAAATTAGCACAGAAACATCTCTGAATCTCAAAGGATAAAGATTGGATTGGATGAGAAGAGAATTTTGGGAGAGAAAAGCAACTTTTGATTATTATTTTTCATAAAAAACCAAATACAGAAGACGAAAGCTTATAACGGAAAACAGCCACCAGTACTGGCACATGCCACTCACGCGCATACTATTACTATTTCTACTATATAACATTTGGTATGCTCTTAACAAGTGGGACAACCCATAGTCGAGGCATGACAAATCCCACTCCTTCAAATTATCCTTGTCCTCAAGGATATGAAATGATATCAACCAATGAAGAACGCCGTTGTTGGAGATTTGTAGCTTCATCTCGAATATCGAATTAAATGTTAACTTCACAAGCTTGAACATCCAGAACCATGAAAAGCTGAAACCATTCATCTAAATTGTATGAATCAAACTTGGTTATAGTCGTTCCTCAAAGGTAGTCAATGCTCCACCTTTTCGCACAGCAATTATACCTCCATTACTCGCTGGGGAATGAGCATTAACTTGCATATAGATTTGCAGTCGCAAATAGACCCCCACTACTATCACAACAAACCTGTTTTTCTGAGAGGGATGAAGATTTCATGTAACACAAGCTTTTTATCATTTGCGATAGATGAAGATTTCAACTGCTTGAAGCCATTTTTCACATATCTGCGGTCCTTCATCGCTTCAATGGCTAATACGATGTCGCCTCTAGCTGAGCCCATCTGCAAGAATGTAAGGACCAAGACTTGTGCAAAGAGAATATAGTAAGTAGCACATCCACTGTTGATCTTGTGCACAATAAATCTGATGATAAATATCCTAACTGAATTACAAGTTGAACTTGCCATAAGTGTTGTGCATTTCATTAAGGTAAAGAAAACCACCTTCCACGACCGACTAGCAATCTCTGGGTATGAAGAGAGCAAGGTTACCTCAACTGGATCCTTAATATATGTCCAGTCTCATTGACCTCATTATTGACATCCCACTGCCATGAACCCATGCACCTGGTCACGCTAAAAGGGCCACCACTGACAAATGCATTGGCCTCCATGAGCACTAATTCTAACTTTCTACATTAGTATTGTTCAGACACAACCCAAAGAATTAAGATTCTCACCAGGCCATGGTGTAAGATGGATATATTCATATCCTCCATTAGTTCAGTTGTACGATGGTGGTGATATGTGCTGGCTTGTAGAGAAATAGCTATTGTGTTGTATGACTCAAGCCACATCCTTCTAAGAAATATGTATCCTTTGATGTGTAGTAAGTTAATTAGAAAGCAATGTAATGTAGTGACAATAACTGCGATTACCTCTTCAGACTCCAGCATAATAATACTGGAGATATGAAAATTAGTTGAATTAGAAGCTAATATCCCAATGCATGCCGATCATTTCAGTAATGCATTTGCTAATAACATGGACTTGACATCCTCACCCTTCCCTTGTATTGTTGAGCCCTTAGATGTGGAGATCTTCAGTTGGTTCAATGATTGAGTAGTATCCCCAACATAGTACTCAACTGTCACTATAACATATTTGTCAAGCTTTTTGCCCCCTGAAATTAAGAAGACCTGCTGCAAACATCGGCTTAGGGAAAACCTGGTAATACCAGCAATTACTGAGCTATGTAGCATGGGTACATTTTTATGGAAGGAAGTGCACCTACATATCCAGTTCTCATCACCAAAAACTTACAAATATAGTTGACTGGACAAGTTATAAACTGTGTCTTCACGAACTAACCTATCCCAAACAACCCCATCACTTTTCAAAACCTGACATAACAGATTCAACACCCTGCCGGCACAATCCATGCCACAATATAAACATTCTTCACTCCCAAAACTCCCCGCATTACTGGATTCACTCTCATTTGTCACATGAAGAATAACTTTAGCCCAGTGAACACTAGACTTGTCGAGCATTTCCTTGATCTCCATTCTTCTTTCACAGTATCCGACTCCTCTATAACCCCTCTTAATACAAACAAATATCCTTGCAACCTCAAGGGTGTTTAAAAACAGTATGCCCGGACCCATAGTTGCCTGCACATATTTTCTCAGGAGTTTACCATCACTTTCAACGACTAGAAGAATCACCATATGAGAACAAACCTGGAACTCTACAGTATCTCTATTTTCATGAGTGGCAAGAAACAATAAGATGCAATACCATTAAGATGTTAATTCAGATTCTTCATACATCCACTTTAGCTTGAACACAACACCATATACTCCTTGAAAACCCCAGCTAGGGCTACCAGGAATTTGATCGAAAAGTGGTGGAGCCCTTCCAAATTCCTTTCCCAGCGGCACTTGAAGTAACGATACAGCCCAGAGAATTGCACTCTGCGAAGATTCATCAAACAAACTACTAGAACCATTTGTTGCACCATCTGAATTAAGCACTTTGAGCTCCTAAAAGGATATTTTTGTACCCAATGTATAAAAAGTTCTGATAATTCGGATCAACCAAGCACCATCATTCCCTCCAACCAAAAGCATGTGATGAAATAGAATCCAGTACTGCAAATATGAGAACCCACAAAGAATGATAGCCAACATCTCGTGTGAAAAGAACTTGCACCTAAAACCCTCTACAAGAAATTGATCAAAAATGTCATGTGTCATGCCATACTCATCTTGACTTGGCATTTGGAGACTCGGTTTAATGGTCCAGAGAACATCATATTGTACCGGTACTTCGTCAGGAAGCTTCTTAGCATCACCATTGCCACCTTCTACATGATAATTAGACCTCCTTCTCGAGCCAAACAACTTCCCTCTATCAATTACTTTTTCATCAAAAACCAGGACATCATAGGAACAATTTTCATAACTTGCACATATATGAACTGCTCTGAATTCCATTGTTCCAGTGTACTTATGGAGAATATGGATTAAGACCAAAAATGAAGCATCAAATCCTTTCGATAAAGAAATCCACAGTATGGTTTCACTCATATTTCCTCTATCAAGTAATATAACACCACCACCATACCTAGTGATACTATCACTTTGTGACATTTTCAAAAGCAATTGCCAATCAACACAACTGTCGCAATTTTTAACAGCTACAAACACAATTGAATTCATAAACCTTGAACCAAATTTGTACCCATGTCGAAGAACAAGCTCATAATTGATTGCAGAGTTACCCACAACATAATAAGGATACCTTTTAATAACTTCAAACTCCCTTCCCCGATTAAATATGACTCGAACGACATCAAAATTAAGTAATACAATACATTCAGATGTAATTGGAGATATATGTATGTTGGAAAACACCTTGAATGACTTGAATAGGTAAAAATAAAATTGATTAAGGTTGTCAACAGAGACAAACTTCCAATCTTCAAATTGCTTAAGTTCATAGTTAAAGTTCAGATTTAACGCACTGAAATCATTTACCTCAAGGGCTCCAGCTCTTTTACCTTGAAAATATACCACAAAATTAGTATCAGGACTGAAAGTTTTACCTTCTTGATAGTCCAGTAACGTCGATTTCCCATTGCGTTCCTGAACTTCGACTGCAAAACTAACTTCATCCCATAACGAGAATTGTGTTTTGGTAGATCTATAATCACCTTCACCTGTTAGATTAGAGTCTGTAGAAATTGAAGAATGAGAGGTGAAAGCACTCATTGATTTAGACCCAATAGGAATTACTTCCAAATCGACACTGATTTTGGGTGTAAATCCAATTGAGGGTTCCGGCAAGATTTCATCCACTTTCACTTTACTCAAATGATCCTGTACAACCTTCAATCCAGCAGATAAATCCTTAATGTTGGTGATAAGCTCTGGTGAAGGAGTGTTGTAGTTATTCTTGAATTACCTAACTAAGTCTTTTTGAATACTCATCAGAGATTCAACCAGGTCACTCAGGAAAGAGTACTCTGATACCAATTATAGTGATCTACACTACAAATTAGCACATAAACATCTATGAATCTCTAAGAATAGAGATTGGATTGGATGAGAAGAGAATTTTGGGAGAGAAAAGCAACTTTTGATTATTACTTTTTATAAGAAACCAAATACAGAAGACGGAAGCTTATAAGGGAAAACAACCACCAGTACTGGCACATGCCACTCACATGCATAATGTTACTATTTCTACTATATAACATTTGGTCTGCCCTTAACAAGTGGGATAACCCATAGTCGAGGCGTGACAGGCTGGCATGGTTGGCATACCTTGGCGCGGTAGACGTGGCTGGCATGGCATGCCATTGGCACAGTGGTGCGGCTGACATGGTTGGCACGCCTTGGCGCGGTAGACGTGGCCGGCATGGCATTTTATTGGCACAGTGGTGCGACTGACATGGTTGGCATGCCTTGGCGAGGTAGCATGAGAATTAGGGTTTGGCATAGATGATGTCGGTCAATGTTAAGGGTTCTGCCGTGGAACATGACACATAAAAAAAAAGGTACCCCGGTAATTCTTACGAAGGCATGCTGATCGATTCAATAATGTGCTAATGGTCATAGTGACGTCATGTCAGATGTGCGGTTTTACGATTTTAACCCTAAGCTAAAAACCACCATCAACACCTTCATATGGGTGACGAAGATTCGTTTGAGGAATTTAATCACAAATTGTCAGATATAATGAATGCATAGAATTGCCATATTAGGTCCAAAACAACGAAATATAAGAATACAGAGTTGATGATGGTGATGTAAGCACCATTGTGAATAAATTTGGTGACGACACTGCCTTTGCACCCCAGGGTTATGAAGGTATTGCTCTTGGGACCGTGGTTGAAACTGAAGTAATAATACATTGTTCTAGAAATTGAAAAAAGTATTTCCATGGCTGGAAGACATATAATAGTGTATGAGTATCTTGATGTTGGTGTCGCTTTTGATCCTCCATTCGGTACCACTTGAGTATCACGAATTAGTCGGTGGATTTAGCATCCATGTTGGACATGTTGGCTTATATAGAGAAACATAATGAAAACTTCACTAACTTAATCACGAAGATTCCAATATTTCTATTAACTAATCTCAATCCAATGTAAATAAATAAATCCCACATTAAACCATGCTTGTTCAACCAATAAAACAATAAAAAATTAGATCAAAGAGATGAAACTATGAATACAAATCACCCCCTTTCATTATTGGTTTGCAAAAGGATATTTAGACTTTGCGTCCAAACATTATGACTACAGCTGCGTTTGGGTCCCAGAAATTAGTAATTAGAGTTTGGACTTCGGTAGATTTACAAAGAAGAAATTTCGAGTCAAGCTTTTTAATATCCAAACATTATGACTACAGATGCGTTTGGATCCCAGAAAATTAGTAATTAGAGTTTGGACTTCGGTAGATTTACAAAGAATAAATTTTGAGTCAAAGCTTTTCTTATTAAAAATCTCGAAATATGATTCTAGCAAAGATGTTCAACGATCCTTAACAATTTAGTTCAAGACAATTTATTGTTTGGGAATTAATTTGTGGATCAATTGAAAATCGCCCATATAAGTGATTTTATCATTTGGAATGTTTCAAACATCAAAGAGAGTAATTAATGAACTTCTGATATTTCTGCTCAGGGTAGGTTGGCGAACCAGTTTGCAAACTATAGATATCTGAGTTTCAGAAATACATTGAAGGTTCAAGAATTTGGCGAACTGTAAGTTCAGTCGGGAGCGGTTCACAAACCATGGTGAACTGAATTTTAAAGTTGGTATAATAGACTAGCAGTTGGCGAACCCAGTTCATGAACCGTGGTCAACTGAGTTTGATAGTATAGTAGGGTTAGCGAACCCAGTTCACGAACCGTAGCACCCTGACTCCTGAACAAGACTTACAATTCACGAACCGTTCTACCAACTGCCTAGCAGATTTCAGCATATGCTCAAAGACTTATTTTTTAAATATGTTTAGCATTGTTAGAATTCTCTTAAACACTTCTTAGATTTCATTGACCACTTAAACACTTGTCTGTGTGTGTGCATCATGATTAAATTCCTAAGTGTTTAGATGAACATCAAATTTCTTTTAGTTCTTATGACATACTTTCCAAACCGAACAGTCATTGTACACAATTCCGTAAACGAACCATAGTGTATACTCTTCTATTGTATTTTCAAGACCTAAAAGTGTTTGCTTGATTCTCAAGTTATCTTAGCTTGAATTCTAAGCAACCTATGGTCTTGGAAAACTATAAATAAATATGCTCTTTCAACTGGGAAAATCAATCCCTGACACTTTGTGTCCTAGTTGATTCTAGAGTTGTCCTCTATTGATTTGGGTTTTCTCTGAGAAATATAATTAGGTCTACGACTAAAAAATTTCTCTTTGGGGATTTGTGAAGCAGATCCGACTATCTTTACCTTGAAAGTTTGTGTATCCTGGTCTTGCTTTTTTGTTATCGAGGTTTTCGTAATCTCTTTCAGGCAAGATAGATAGTAATTGCAAAGTTCTCTTCGTCCCTCAAGATAGATATTTGAAAAACTGATCTTAATCGATCTTTTGAAGATTTTTCTTGAGATGTGGTAAAAGATCCAGGCTATACATATCGATACATCTCATATTGATTTCCTAAGAGTAAAGCTTGATTCCTCTTCTATACCATGTTCTAGAAAATCAAAGTACCCAGCTGATATTATCTTGACATTAAAATGCCTTTCTCAATTGTCCTGATTCAGATGAGGCATGAATTTGATTTCCAGCCTGCAATCCAAAGATCTTTTATGTAGGCAAAGCACAAAAAATCAAACTTTTTTGAGAAAATATTGATCAACATAGAGTACTTAAATACATAAAAACAAATTTTATTAGCAGATTATGGGATACCTCTTTAAACTTTTCTAAGTTTTGTGTTATCCAACTTATCATTATCATATGGATTATCACAACTTCACAATTGATAAGATTTAGAAGAATAACAACAGTTGACGTGTTGGCATCATAACAAACAATTGATAGGATGCCTTTATCTGAGATGGATGCTGGTTTTTCTCGAAATCTATCGTGCACCAACAAAAACAAAATCAATCAGAGAAAAGTTTCTGATAATATAACAAATAAAACCAACAAAAATATGAAACAACCATGTCAGAAACAGAAAAACTTACATGCATGTTGATAGGATATGGTTTTTAACTGCATTCAAAACTTTTTCGAGAGTATTGTAGCTGAACATTTCAAAAAATTGGTGAGCAGCAATAATGTCGATGTTAATGAGTATATTTTATTTTCCTAATGTAATAAAAATCAAATCAGAAATAATGGTAGCTTATTTTTGGGAACTAAACTTTTGATACCATTCGATGTGGGCGTAGGAAGGTTGTAGTATAAGCCGCAGCTTATCTGCTACCATTTTTTACACTTCTAAAGCAATTCAAATGGTTGATCATTCGAAAAAACTATTCAGAACCGTCGGATTGTGCATAACACGTTTGTTTTGTAACATAGACTATAGCTAACTAAACTGCTATACAATGGGCTCCCTTGTGTCGTGGATGGTGGGTGGGGAGTGGTGGTATATGGCAAGTTTAAGAATGAGATATTTAATCAGATGGCTATTAAATCAGAGTTAGGACTTTATTAATCAGGTTTGAAATGATGTGGGTCCAATAAAAAATTTTACGAGGAATATATGATGTGTCATATGCTTAAATAAACAAGATAAGGAAGAAACCAACAAAATAAAAATCAGAAATGAAGTACAAAAAGAATATGATAGCAAATTAGCAATAAATTAATTTTCCTAATATGTATCAAAACTCATTTTAAGACCCACAAAAACCGGAAAAAATAAAAACAAAAATCGAATAAACAAATAAATAAATAAAAAGTAAAAAAAAACAATAACGAAGAATACAAGATCCACCTCGAACATCTCTCCTCTCTATTCTCTCTCCTCTTCTATTTCTTTCTCTGAACAAACAAATCTATGAAATGAATTCTTGTTCGTCTTCATTAACATCGTCGTCGTCATCATCATCATCAACTTTTCCTCCTCAATCTCTCTTCTTAAATTTCTTCCTAAATTCTCTCTCGTCAACTTCAAAATCACAAGTACCCAATTAGCAACAGACAAACATCACTCTACAGTTACAGAATCTTACAGTATTACAGAGTAAAGAGAGATAGATATAGAGAGAGAAAGTACTGAGAAAAAAAGGTCTGTTTTTTTTCTTTTTGTTCTGTCAAATTATGAGAGAAGAAGAAGCAAATTGGTTTCCGAGATGGGAAGAAGAATTACCATCACCAGAAGAACTCATGCCTCTTTCACAAACCCTAATTACACCAGACTTAGCCTTAGCTTTTGACATTAGAAACCCTAATTCAAGTCCCCAACAACAGCAACAACAACAAAATCAATCACCAATTCCTATTTCACCCGGTCAATTAGGAGGAGGGGGTGGTGGTTCTATACCTTCACCTCCATGTCAACCTCACTCTTCCGAGTTTGAATCAGCTGAGTTAGGATCTGGTAATCTTGGTGATGAACCAGCTAGAACACTTAAAAGACCTAGACTTGTTTGGACACCACAGCTTCATAAACGATTTGTTGATGCAGTGGCACATCTGGGTATCAAAAATGCTGTCCCTAAAACTATAATGCAGTTGATGAGTGTGGATGGGTTGACTCGGGAGAATGTGGCGAGTCATTTACAAAAGTACAGACTTTATCTCAAAAGGATGCAAGGATTATCAGCTGGTGGTGCTGGAAATGGAGGTGGTCCTTTATCAGCTGCTGATGCTGCTACTGATCATTTATTTGCTTCTGCTCCTGTGCCCCACCATTTTTTACATCCTGGTCGTCCAGCCCCCGGTGATCATTACTTACCCTTTGTCCCGGTGTTACACCATCAACAACAGATGGCTGCCGCAGCGGTTATAGCAGCACAGCAGCAGCAACAACAGCAGCAGCAATATCATCACAGGCAAGTGGGTCAATTTGGGTCAGCACCAGGTGGGCAATTTGAACATGGATTTTTGACTCGGCAGCTACCATCACAGCAGCCACCACCACAACCAATTCATAGGATGGGAGGTCCAGTTTCTGCTCAAACTCCCAATTATGTTGAAGATTTGGAATCTGCAACAGCAGGAGGAGGGAGGAAAGTTCTGACTCTTTTTCCCACCGGATACGATTAAAAGTTCGGTAATAAATTGCTCCTCTGTTTTAATCTCTTCTCTAATTGGTTATTCTGGAAAGTGGTGTTAGAGGAAATTTCTATAATTTTGAGGAAATTGGGTTCGGTGTGAACTAGGCCTGGGTATGCAGTTGTAGTTGTAGTTCTTGTTCTAGTGTAATGTCAATGAAATTTGTAGACATTAGAGGCATCATGGTGCCATCAAACTTCCTTCTCCAGATCCCGAATTTCCTTGTATCCCCTTGTTTCTTAGTCAACTCCGGGTGATCTTAATCTATAGTTTCATAGTCCTTGGTTTTCATGTATTGTAATTACAAATCTTCAGTATAAGTCAGGCTTCTGCTCTTTGCTCCGCGTAGCTGATATATATTGGTCATGATGTTACATGGAGTTACATGGTGTCTGAAGCTCGGTAATCACAAGTAAATTTGTTCAGTACCATGGTTGTTCTTGAAACACAAGTGGTCTTCTAGTTGGGTTGTTTTCATAGTGTTGTAATGGAGGTTACAGCAAAAACTTTCCTGTTTGAGCTTATGATGGTTGGATAGGTAGTAGCTTTGAGTGTCTCCAGTTTCCAGAATGGGGTATATATTCGCCTGACACATTCATAGGCCAGATATGAGCGGGTTTCTTTGTGCC
Organism: Papaver somniferum; assembly: GCF_003573695.1. Classification (NCBI taxonomy): domain Eukaryota; kingdom Viridiplantae; phylum Streptophyta; class Magnoliopsida; order Ranunculales; family Papaveraceae; genus Papaver; species Papaver somniferum. The sequence goes on along the minus strand of NC_039368.1, from coordinate 52,746,866 downwards.
CTTATGTAAAGGAGAGGAATTTGAATCGTGGAGTTGGTAAAACTTGCTGTAAATTGTGTCATATCTCTATTTGAATAGTAGGGAGCAAGGAAGCCTCCGATATTAGGAAAAGCTCATGATCGAGTTCCAGTGTCATCGAAGTATTTAAATGCTTTAAAATGTTGAAATGTAACTGAATGTTCTGAAATTTATCAGTAATCCAATACATCTTATTTATCAATCTTCTTAGTTGCGTTTCATGGTCTTTGTACTTGAGTAGATACTGTTTTCTTAAGTCCCAACTCAGATTCTGATATCCTCAGTGTTGCAAACATGTGATAAGTTTTCCACTTTCTGCCTTGGGTTGATTCTCGCATTTCCTGGCATGTGATTGTATGCTTTATCTGATGTCTGTGAGTTCGCTTATAATCTGTATAGGTATTTCCTTAACCTTCTACAAATGAAGTATCTAGTATTCATGTCTGGGAGGTGATTTGTTAAACTTTTATGCCAACTGGCAGCGCAATCAGCTCTCTCACCCTAGATGGTTGGTTAGTTTAGTTGTTTCATTGCAATTATAACATGAATGCAGATTTATTTCTTCACACCATAATCTTCTGATATTCGGTGTTCACGACATTCTTGAGACTGTGGAATGGTGTTTGTATAAGACAGAAATGTGCTTTGTGATGTGCAAGAGCCTAATTTTATTCTGGCAGTACTTGTCCGTAGAAGGTTAAGCCAGTGAAGGAAGATATCTTTTATGTTTACTCGGGCCAGAATTTCAAGCCTGATCTTAATGCTGTCCGACCTTGTCTTCGTGTGTATATCATCTTTATGTTTTTGAAATCCAACTTCCTTCAGGTCTCGCAACATAGTTTCTCAGATCTGATATCAATGCCAACTATCATCTTGTACGAGATATAAGATATATGTGGTCACGAGCTTACCAATTTTCTACCTGTATACTAAATGTGAACTACGCCTTATCAGAAATTCGCAAGTGTGACAGACAAAAGGGGCCAACAGTTTCTGGTAGCATATAATGTAGTAGATAAGCAGGATTTTTGTCTTCCTTTTAGCTTCAAACATTTTATGAGACATTTCATTTCACTTCACCATCTACATTTATGCAAATTGGAGAAATGTAATCCATAAATCCAAATCTAAGTTAAGGAGACAAGACAGACCAGGTTCAGATGTTTAAAGTTTAAGCCAAGAAGAAAAAAAGCATATCCAAAACTGAGAGCTGGCTTATGAGAATCATTCTTGTACATGTTAAACAAAGAAACAAGATTGGTTGGATCCAGAGAGATTGAGCGAATGATTTCAATTATTAGGGGTTATATGCATATAATTGAAGTGTTTGTGTCGCAATATCTTGTATCATCTGGATTTTGATTGTCCCATTCTGTCTTTGCATTAACAAATTCAAAAGAATCTTCCTTAGTTTAATCCCGAATCCTAAATAAAATAACCTAGTTTTTAAAGTCTTAAGCATGGGGCATTAACATGTGATTCATCCTAAGAATCTCAAGATGAGCTGTGAGTAGAGAGAGAAAGTAGAAGTTGTTATTGAATATTGTTTCTTGTTCATTGCATGAGATCTGAACTGTCTGGACTTTGCTATTATTATATCACCAAATTTAGGTGAGATCCTGAGAAAGCCATACAATTTCTGGCTTTTTGTAGAGATAGAATTCTTTGTTTATGTTGGCGTGAGTTGGGATAAGAAAGTGGGATTATAGTTGTGTCCTATATTTATCTATCCATAAGTACATCACTAAATCTACATTTAATACTTGAGGAAACCATACTTTTTGGGGATGGTTAATGAATCGAATAATGCAAGTCACAGAGCACTTCTTCTCTCTTTCCACGGAACACCCTAACAAATCCAGTATCAAGTGCATAGGAAACCGAAGCACACGTTCCATTCGCAGTAATTTAGAAACAGGCTAATGGTTTGGTTTATTTAGGGCCTTTAGGCGAAGCTTGCTCCTCCGTTCCCAATGGAAGCATTGGGTCCTTCCTTCGAGAAAAGAGAAATCTTTTTATTTTTACTAAAATAAAAAAGCGGGTTTTATTCCAAAGAAAGAGTTTACAATTCTAGGAGAAATTCAGGGTGACCCGGTTCTATCACCCATTCATTCGACATTACAGTATTTTTCCTACAATTAACGTAATATGGTCTTGAGGAAGAAAATTTGTTCATAAGAAACTGACAATCATCTAAAATAGTTTGATTTAACCAACATAATTGGTTGTTATTAGTCTTTGGATAAGTGATTGCACTCTATGCATCACCATCATTGTGAATGCATAATGTGTTGATGCCTTTGTTTTTCATCCATCTGATTCCTTCAAGTATGGCAATGCATTTTATTTCCTTCGTTGATTTTGCTACTCCTTTGATGAGCGTGCATCCTTCAGAGGACCCGGTCATATTAGTTAATACAAGTACGTAAGCCGCTTCATCAGTGTCTGAATCATAGCTAGCATCACAATATAGGATATGACAAGTGTCATCCATGCCACTGTTATCTGGTGTCTGGTAGTACATTCGATGCAGGCATACAAGTATCACACAGTTTTATTTTGAAATATCCTGAAGCACCTATCCCTCCATATACTCCATGTTGTGACAAAATTTAACTGCTTGACAGCAAGGCTATTACTACTTTTTTCCATTTATCAAACAAAATTCTAATGGTTGTACCATAATTATATTATGAAGTAACATCATCTGAGTTAGTATCACATAAGCAACTAGGATTGGATTGGTTTTTGCATTAAAGAGTCTGACCCCGGTAGGTAAAGACATTTTCGATACATTTCCATACGAAGAGTTGAAATCTTTGGTATGATGGGGAAGCTCCAAAGGGCTCAGTAAGTAGGTTGACTATGATGGAGATTCTGTAAGAAGCTTAACTCACCAGTGAAAGCTTTAAATGAGGTTTTCACTGAAAAGTCACTATTTTTGGTAAGCAACCGTACCAGTCTGTCATTTCCACTGAGGGGTATTCTAATATTGGTGATTTTTTTGGGTATTTTCCATGATGAAAAACTATTAACAAGCTCTATGTTTCATGTCCTAGTATCAGGGTCAATGAAATCATACACCAACATATTAGGGTTAGGGTTAGGGTTAGGATAAGAATGACAAAGAGGAGGAGAAGCTTCTAGAATCCAATTATTAGTAAAAACATAAGTACTAGATCCATTCCAAATTGTATTTTCCCTAATGATTTCTAAACCAACAACGATACCTTTCCATAACCAAGATGGGTCTAGAGGTTTCCCATAATGCAAAGGATGTCAACTTTGGAAATATTTACATTTCAAGATTTTAAACCACTACTCAGTTGGGGAATGAATCAGAGCCCATGCTGATTTGGCTAACATATCCCTATTAAAAAAAATTAATCTTTAAAATGAAGGTCTCCTTGAAGTTCATGAGAACAAACATTCCTCCAACTTTATATGTAAATATCACCAGCCCAGTATTATTCTTTCCTCATCCAATATAGTCAATCTCGGCAATCTCGTCTGAGATTTTAGCAATATTCTCGGTCTCGGCATAATAGCACACAAAACATATAATCTCGGCAATCTGAGAACGAAAATCTGGCCTGACTCCCGAAATTCCAGCTGATATTTCATTTGCTAACTTAGGTAGTTTTCTGATAAATTATATTTTGTATATCTATTCTCTTGGGCAAAGATTCTCTTTGTTTGCTATTCTTGTTTTTGTTTACATTCTGCTTAAACTTCTCTCATACTAAAATCGATCACGTGAACAAGATTTATAAGATAGAATGCCAAGCTCTGTCGAGTCAAAACTTTTGCCATTTCAAGGTGATGGAGTCTTGAAGATTACTTTTTACGTTCACTTGTTGTGGCTCAATAAATATGTATTAGTACTTGTTAAGCTTTTGTAAATGAAGAAATTAAGACAAATTTAAACAACGATTTCATGTTAGGGTTTAATATATTTTGTTTGCATACTTTCTTCATATTAATCTAATTGAGGATCGGTTCCCTTACATTAGATTGCTTGCATACTTTCTTCGTCTTAGTCTAATTGAGGATCGGTTCCCTTATATTAGAAACTCCTTTAATTCGTCTTTATATATGTTTCTTTTTCAATAAAAAAGATGAAGACTTTCGTCTCTCTATGTCTCTTTTTCAATAAAAAATGAAGACTTGCTAGTTGTTATACTTAGAGTAAATTGGAAAAAGGTTACTGATAAAATATTTTTTGTTTCAAGACTACAGAGAGAATAACCCTTATACACACTTTTGGTTTTGGAGAAGAGATAAGTGATATTGTTGTGTTGTATCAAGTAGTTAGTTAAGGACATGACTTAATCCCTCGATTTGGTACATTCTTCATCTTGACCCCTCCATTTTATCAATTATATTGTTGAATTTTTCTTGTTAAGCTTATATAATGTGTGAAAAGCACAAATTAAAAGTATAAAAATTTTAAAGAATGGTTCGGGTTATATTCCGGGATTCTACCGAGTTTTTCCCAGAAATAAGATTGACCCAATGTTTTGTCCCAAATATCTCTTTGGGGTTGTTCCATTTTGGATTTATGGTGTGAGAAAGTTACTCATGTGGTAAGTCGGAAAAGATTTCAAAATATTTTGCACCATTATGGATTTACCAGCTTGAGAAAGTTGCTTTTCTTTCCATTTCGCAGATCTTTTTTCCTAAATGATCAAGTAAATGACTAAAAGAGTCATGGTTGTTCCTATCAATGAATTAAGGAATGTCTAAATATATCTCCTTTAGGTCGATTTTCCTAACTGTCAAAGCACTAATAAGCGAGACAATAAGCTCTGGAAGAACTTTCATACTAAAAAAGCAGTCATATTTGCCATAATTGATTACCTGACTAGAGATATTGCTAAAATCTTTGATCAAAGCCATCAAATTATTAACTTGTTGATGGGAAGCCTTGACAAATATAAGGCAGTCGTCGGCAAAAAGCAAGTGGGAAACACTTGATATCTCTTTGGTGATACGAACCCCTTGAGTTAGCTGGCTGTTTCAGCATGCAAAAGATATCTAGTTAACGATTCCATGCATAAAATAAAGAGGAAAGGGGATAATGGGCCTTTTGTCGCAACCTCTAGTTGGTTTGAAAGAATGACAAGGGGATCCATTAAGCAAGATAGAAATATTGGTGGTGCGAGTGCGAATACGTTGATAGATAAGGGCAATACCAATTATCTAAAAAACTAAAGCATTTAAGAATATCGATCATGAAAGATCACTCGACTCTTTCGAAGGCCTTAGAAATATCGAGTTTAAGACCCATGACACCGCTATATCTTTTTTCCTTTTTCCTTTACATAGTATGAACTATCTCTTGTGTTGTAACAACGTTATCAGAAATGTGTTTCTTAGGCACGTACACCGCTTGATAAGGAGAAATTAGTTTATAAAGTAAAGGTCATCCTATTTATAAGACGTGTAGAAATTATCTTGTTACTAGTATTGCACAGGGAAATTGGCTTAAAGTCGGCCGAAGACGAAGGATTGTTAACTTTAGAGATAAGCAATGAGAAAGTATGATTCATAAACTTAATTAAACGCTTAGACTTAAATAAAGGCTTGGCAGTATTCAAAACATCAATTTCAAGCAGATCTAGATTCTGATTGAAGAACCTCGAGGGGAAACCATCTGACCCGGGGCTGTCCAAGAGGACATCTATTTATTTGGCGGTTTCCCTTATTTCTTACCGGGTTCAATACAGTTCTAAAACTCAACATTACTAAATGGCTGAGAGGTTGAGGTAATGCTTTTAAAGTGATAAATCAAAAGCCCTTCAATTCATTTTTATCCTTACCATCCAAAGAAGGATCGATACAATAAAGTTGCCACACAACTAATGGTCATAAACCAATATGGACTTAAATTGAGCCAGCCATAGACAGGAATCCACAATCCGGTCTTTATAATTACAAGTCCACTAAACCAGTTGTATTTTCAGTTTGAGACTACTTAATAAAACATGTGAACAATTTAATGTCCTCCCTGCTAAAGATTTACCATTCGAAGTCCGTCAGGGTAGAGAGTGATTGACTCATAATGCTTAATAATTCTAAGACAGGAGATTCTTGTCACGAGACAGCATTAGAGAAATAATACTGGGGGTAGTGTTTTTTGATAATAATCTCCATTGCTAGTAATACATAAGGAAAACAAAATCTAAAACTTAAAAGAAGAAAAAAAACAAGGTATGTGCCATGACAGTCATTAACATTTTACCCTAACAGTAAAGGCAAACAACCTAGAAGAAAAGGGGAAAATGAAGACCCATTTATCTAAAATCAATACAATAATATAATTCCCATCTTCTAGTGGTTTTGGGAGTAATCAAAACTCAGAGGTTGGTGGTAGAACGGAGGAGCCTGCATAAAACAAAGAGCAGTTGTAAGAACAAAAAAAATTGGATACTACATCCGAGGTAGTGGTCATCAAGGAGGCCCTAATCTCTACAAGCAGATTATGTAAGTGCTTAGCTCTAGAGTGGGCCAAATATCAATGTCTCCGTGTGCCAAGGACGATTATTACTCACTAATACTAATCTTCTAACAACAAGACTGGAAGTTGAGAATTACTTGGTAGAGAACACTCTCACTAATACTAATCTTCTAAAAACAAGACTGGGAAGTTGAGAATTACTTGGTAGAGAACACTCTCACTAATACTAATCTTCTAAAAACAAGACTGGAAGTTGAGAATTACTTGGTAAAGAACTCTCTAAATAAGTTCAGTTCCAGCCACCATCCTTAAAATTGGCCAAGGTGGATGGATCCAAATTTTGTATTTAGGTTAGGAATCATTTCTAAGCCGAAAGTAAATCGTAGCAAATTAGTCTTTCATTAGTCTTTCATTTGTCACACCTGAACTCTGATCACTATGACCAAACAAGATCTGGATCACCTAAAAATGTTCAAAACACAGAGTCTTCTAATGGCATGATGTCCGAAGTCCAAACCCTACCTATAGGTTGTTAATATTTGCAGTTATTTGTAGACATTTAATCAAATGTGAAACCGCAATGTACCTGGAACATAGCATGTCTAAGTTGCTCATAGCCCTGGGCATAGACCATTGCAGGACTCGGCCATTGCATGTAGACAGCATCTCCAGAAGTCTGATTCAATCCCACAGCACAGAAAGGGCTCATAATTGGATTTGAAGGTCCATAGTTAGGGGCTGATTGGGTCCTTGGCAACCGAGTAAGATGTGGAAAGCCAGCTTCATAATGGGGAAATGGAGGAGGGAAATTCTGCATGTTGAAAGGTCCCAAGCTGAAGTTCTGGTTAAAAGGTAGGCTCCTAATGTACCTGCACAAACAATTTAGAAACTTTATAACTCGCCTGGTTTTATCAATCTACCAACCTCTTACTTCAAATTTCAAACAGCCTAGACCTACCTTTCATAACTACGATCATAGTCTGGATCAGTACGATCCTTCTCCCTGTCCCTAAAGATTGCAACCCGGGAACCATCCCTGGTCATAGGCGTCTTTTCCAAATCGTTAATCACGTTTCTACAAGCTTCACTCTCACTACTGCCTAGAGACGAACTTCTTCCATCAACAGTAATCTGAGAAGCAGCAACATCTTCCAGGTCAGGGCTACTAGAGCTGCTGAAAATACGGGCCCTAGCTCGATCGTATTCCTCTTTCCGCTCTTCCACAGATCTGACTGGACTTCGTTTATTACCAAGTTCATTCATGTCATTTGCAGATCCTCTATTTGGTCTCTGCCTGATGGCCAGCTTAACCTGTTCAGGTTTATCATTCTCTGTCTGCTCAGCAGGGACTTCAGACAAACATACAGTGGGGTACTTGCTTTCGGCTATTTTCTTGACCACAATTTTGGTTCCCAACCCATCAGCACTAGTATCCAACACCATAGACTGCAGACCGTAGTGCTGGGCCACACGATGTGCTGCAAGTCGAAGGTATGAAGTTGGGTAATGTGGGAGCTCAAACTGCTGCTGGTCAGGATTTTGCATAAACCTCTGAATATCCAGCTCCATTCGCAGAACTGACATTACAGAAGACAACAGGGTAAGAAATCGAGGTGAAGACTTATAAGGAGTAAATAAGCATAACAAAATTTGAGAAAACGCAAGGTACATGTAACTAATTCATGGAAGGCTGTCTCAGTTTTTATAGACTAAGCAAATTTGACCATAACATTCATTTCAAAAACAGCTTACAGTAATGCTTAACACTTTGGCATCCGTATTTGCCAATCAATCTTACAGTAAAACAAACCAATATACGTGGAACATTTTATCCATATAATATTTTGCATTCATGTGGCTTAGGTGCAAATTTGCGCACTACACATACAATATTAAAAACAGAATAAACGAACAGAGTATAAACTAAAAACAAATGCGTTTTAGTCTCCAGATAGAACCTACCAAATAACTAGAAACACTTCGGCACGGAGTTCAAAAAGGAGAAAGACTAATCAAAATCTAAGCCAGGAAATTAATTTTAAACAAGAATAGAATAACAAATACTAAAAGCGAGAGTGAGGGTAAGGGGTAACGGTTAAGCAAATTATCATGAAGGTATGAGGAAATACAATTTGGTCAGGAGCAGTAAGAATAAGTCACTACTAAATCATACTAAAAGTGAGATGCAACACCTTGCAATGTGCATGTGTAGGAGTGGCATTTCTAACTTCCAAAAGACTAAAGCCCCTCAAAGTTCCTATTCACCTCTGTAAGGCACAAAAAACAACAAGGCACGTGGCTAACGAAACTTCAAGATTTATTGTTTTTTGTTCTTTTCAGTGAGACTATACAAACTTAGCAGAGAGATGAAACAAAGCTATCTCGTGAAGCTTGGATCGCTCAACATAATTGCTTTTTTTAAAACAAAAGATAAGTACAAGCAAATCCTATTAGCTCTAAAATACAATCACAGAAAAAAACGAGAAGAAACCTAGATTATCCTCTGGGAAGAAGCTAAACAAGTTCCTTTTTCTTCAATATTGACATTAGTTGCTCCACTTGATTTTCTTCATTGGATCAAGACACTGCATCCTCTTTCTAATATTCTACTGATTATTACATAGCTTCACTTTTTTCAGTTGTTTACATCTTCATTCTGCAATTTCACACACCCGATAATGACACTGTGTTCATCTGTCCAAAGCTTTCAGTTTTGCATACGCTGTCTATAAATCGTAGTTAATAAAAACACCAATAAACTACTTTCACTAAGGCATGTCCCTTGGTGTCCCTTGCCCTGACACTGTGATACATACACATAAATAATAAATTTCACTTCTTTCTTTCTTTCTCCTTAGTTGCTGACATCTCTTTCCGCAATTTTAAGCATCTTGTAATGATACTATTCAAAACTTGTAATATTCATCTGTTCAAAGCTTTTGGTTTTGCATGCACCGGTTATAAATTAAAGTTAACATATGCAAACAAATGTATTCCTTTCACCTAGGATTGTTCCTTGGTGTCCTTGCCCTGCCACTATGAAAGACACCTAAGGCATCGGGAACCTAAGCATACTTAGCACAACAACGGAGGCAAAAAAAAAAGAAAAAAAGATTAAACTAAATCCATAACCTTCACGTCCATCACTATTGAAATCCATTAGCAAGCAACTAAAAGTGCATAGAAAAGCCCCGTCAATTAATCACATTATTAGAGGGGAATGAAAATTTCACTTCCTATGCAACTTGGCACCCCCTCCCAGAAAATGTAGGCGAGTGGAGAATGATAACACTCGATTGTCGCTTCAGCATGTTTCGATTTTCTAGACCATGTGAGATTGCACCAGGCACATTCTATCGTAATTCAACCATGTAAACATATAACAGAAACTAAGAAGTGAACTCTTTAAAGACAGAAATGCGTTCCCACTTTGCTTCCACAGCCCATTGGGGGAACAAGGTTAGTTGAATTCACCATAACATAATATTTGTGGCATTGTCCATAATGTGATTTGAGACACTAACCAAAGTTTAAGTGTTCAGATCAAGAAAGAAATAGGCACACTCGGGAAAGTAGTGTCCAGTTGCACAAATTGCACAACAAGAGGACCTATTGAAAACATACAGGATATAGTAACAGATTGTTGTGCTGTCTTTAGAATAGATCATCTACCAGTGTCACTACATAAATCATCATAGAAGAAACTGAATTATTTATTTAACAGACATTTGGGTACCATTCTTCTAACAGTAACACCTTCTTCAAGGAAACCAGACCCTAGAATACTTGGAATTAACTCCCTCGGAGTAAGTAAATGTGAGCCACCCACAACTATTGTGTTCCTCTACTTGATTTAGGATTAATAACCTTCTTAACAGAAACTATCATCCACAACCAGTTTATTACATACCTAAAGACACAAAACATTCAATTCACCCTAAATCAAGCAACACACTAACTCAATATTAAAATTCCCCATGGATCTAGCATGAATTGACATCCGAACAGCCAAAATAAAAAAAAAAACAACAAAACATAGATCTATAAAATTCATAACCCTAAATTACTCTAACCCTAGCATATATCTAAGATAAACCTAAAACAAACACATACCATTACTAAATTCAACCTAAATCACAAAATTAAACAAGCAAAACACAAAATTTACACCCCCAAATACAAATAAAATAATAAGAAAAGGTGAAAGAGACTAACTGGTAAGACGATGGCGAGGGTTTTGAAGAGCTTCTTTTAAGAAAGGATCTACAGAAGGTGGAGGAGACGAAGTAGCAACACCATCACCAACAACAACAACATCATCCTTATTATTATTGTCATGCGCTGGGGGTGATGACATAAGAGAAGAAGAAGAAGATGGATCCATTTCTCTCTCTCTCTTTTTCTATGAAAATAAAAAAAACTAACAAAAAAATTCTTCTCTTCTTCTTCTCTAAATCCCTTCTCTCTATGTATTTTAACAGAGAAGGTTTAAGATGAAGAAGATTTTCCTCTTCTAAGCATCGAAGAAGAAGAAAAAAGAAGTTTTTCGTTCTCTCTATCACACCGCGCGCACAAAATTTTTTAGAGGAAGAAGATTTGGAAGATTACTTGAAACACCCTTTTATCTCTCTGCCCTAGACATTACGATTTTTTTATTATTCTTTCGACTGTAGAATTTACGACCAAAACTCAAAATGGTCGCTTCTGTTTGCTAATCATGGTCGCACACGTGGTTCAATCTGTATGGCTAATTTTAGATCTTTAGATGCTGTATAGGTACAAAAGATGCTATAGGTCTAGGCTTCTGGATCTTTCTTTCGCCTATGGGAGAGGTTACGGTTTTAAGTCTGAGCCACAATTAATATTTCTGATTTTGAGACTTCGATTAATTAATGGACTTTGTTATTCTGTGCATTCGTCCACGATATAAGAATTAATCGTTGTCATGGAAATGTAATTGTAAGATGTAATACATTCTACATCTAACATTCAAGAAGAAGAGATTGTAACTTTGCAAGATAAATAAGTAAAAAGACATACAAATACAAGAACACGGGATATATGTGGTTCGGTATGAGTATCTACGTCCACGGACATGAAAGGATGATCTTATTATTTCTTTCAAGTTACAAAGACAATGGCTCCCAATACTTAGTCTCTCTCCCTATTCACTCACTTACAATCACGTGCCTTCTTCTCAATATAAGAGTGTATATTTATAGGTCAAGATGCACATATAACAAGATTATAGTGTTAGTCTTATTCTATCAAATCTAATGGTCCTATCAGACGAGTATCGATATCTTCTTTCGATGCTGAACACACGACCCTATGATCACCCGAAGTGGATGCCTTCCGATATACCCTCGCGTGGTACAATCATTCTTTTATCCGATGATGGTGATTCCGATATCCCTTGATCTGATGTCAATGCTCTGCCCGATCTGAATCTGTCATCATCTGCACCTGGGTCCACCATGACTTGACTCACCTGCTCCCCACGCCTGCTTCGTCAGTGCATTTAATGACTTGCCTCCCGATACATACTACACCACTAGATCCGACCCCATGCTCTACAAGTGTTTGCTTCCCACGTGGGTAGTAGATTTCTCTTTTACCGTGTCGAGACCGAGAGGATGATTCCGTGCTTCTCTTTGGTCATACTTCGGATACGTCCTAGTCTGGCATAGTGCCACCTCCAACTATAGATATTTTTCTACTACAGGAAAATTGTAAACAACCAAAAAAAAGTATGATAGATAATGCAAATTTGCATTTAAAAAGGCAAATATTTATGGGTTTTATAAGTGCAAAATGTGCCTTCTCCAATGTAAATCTACATTATCTCTCATATATTTTTATTATTGTTTACAATTTCTCATGTCAATGATTGAATCTTATCTTGTACTATGGATGCACAATATAACAAAATCCGTGTTATTTTATCTATCGAAAAATTTACTGTTTGAACCACAAATAAAATTTGTAATTCTTAGAACTGAATTCGTGAAAGTCCCGAATGAGGTAGGTTGTTCCTTAATTGTTTTTTTGTTTCAATAATTATTGGCGGACCTCACTAAAAACGAACCCAAAGCAATATATAACGTGTATTGAATGTCACATTTAAAGAAGCTAAAAACGCATCTGTGTTTGTCAGTGATTTTGAAATCGTGTATGCTGTGAAAAGGGTCGTTGATTTTGATATTTTTCGGATGATTTACACCTATTGATTCAAACCCATATAAATCTTCCCAAAATCTGGTTTATTACTCGAAAAACGTCTAACTAGAAACAAGGTCTTCATCTTAATTATTATTATTATTATATTATAAATTATAAATATAATTTCAGTAAATTTTCCTCTCGTGTGGTTGAAGCTAAAAGTACTCTCATTCCCATAGCTTTTGACCCCACTTTGAGATCATTTAGACCAATAAAAAATCACGGAACAAAATTTAGAATAATGTAAACTTTTTTGTCCATGTTCGTAGCAATGTCGAACAACAAAAAATCACTTGAGGGTTTTTAAACCAATAGGGAACCAAGAGCTTTTATCCCCTTTCACGTGACTACTACTTACGTGTTCTAGGTAGGTAATAACTACCTAATGCCATATGTATATAACTTGCTCTCCAAACCCTAATTGATATTCACTTTTGTCGCCTCTTCTCCTATCTTTGGTTCTCCATTCTCCCTGTGTTATTCATATTATGATCCACGATCACCTATTGATTTATTTATTTGGATTTTTTTTCCTGTTTTTCATATGTATGTTTCTGGAGGAAATCATCAGGAAATCATATTGAAGGTTTGATTTAGCTATGTTTTGATTTTGTCGGTGAATGTTTATCAGTTTTAACCATACGTGATTTAGGGTTTATTTTTATCTATATTTTTTTGGGTGTAAAGGTCTGATTAGTTGTGTTTTGACTTAGTAGTTGAAGGTTTATAACCAGACATGATTTAGCTATGGCATGTGATTTAAAGGAAAACCAGGTGCATTTTGGAGTTTGTGAACAATGATATCCTATTCTCTTTTGGTAAGACCTTAACTTATTTTCCACTAATCAATTTCTATTAGTTTTACTAACTTTTAAACTGCTCTCATTTATGGTCTTACAAAATAAAATACACTTAACGTAGATATACACGATGGACATGATTATGATATTTAATTGGGGTGGTGATATAATTAAAGTTCAATGGTTGATAAAGAGGTTACCATGCAATACTAATTTCTAAAGATAGTTTAATTTGTTGTGCTAATTAAAATGTTACTTGGATTTTGTGACTTCTACAAATCGAATTTGAATGCTTGGTTTTTGGGACTTATATTTACGATGTTTTCCTAACACACTAACTCTATGAACCCGTATTGATCCACAATTTGCATGTAGGCTGATGTGGGTATTCTTATTTTGATATTAAATAACACGAATGTATCTGGTTATGTTCTAACTTTCACTAATCTAATCAAGAAAGATGAATACTAAAAATATTTTAAGTGTGTGTACTTCGGGATAGCAATACCGAAAAGAGTAGTATATATACACACTTCGATTGTGAAATGTCAAGTTTACTTATTTCAGTTTTTTTTTCTTATAAGATTCATTTGTTCTTTAATTAGTTGCTATGTTTACATGTTATTTCAATTTTATGACCATTTCTAATATTCAACCCATGTAACTAAAGCTAGCATTGCAATAAAAACTTGACACCCTATAAAAATTGAAAGAACAACCGCTAACTTCATCAAACCCGAGATAATAATGCATCAATTAGAGTGACAAATCTCTTTGATATTTTTGATTTATAATTATTTCGTTTTCTTTTTCTC